>NW_021878532.1:0-731 GCF_006229205.1 Suricata suricatta
TTGAATGAGAATGGGGTAAGAATCACCACCTCAGCATCTTTCAAGTCTTTGAGGGTGGCACTCATCTCTGCAATCCCTTCAGGAATGAGGTATTTCTTTTGGTCTACCATGTTACTAGGTAAAGGCAGTTCTAGTGGCTTCCACTTGGCCTTTCTCGCTCCACAGGCTAGAGATCTATGGAGATTCTGCCAGCTACTGGGCATATGTGTTTCAATTATGCCATTCTGAACTGAGGAAATAACCACAGAATGGGTTCAGACACCTACTGAGCCCACTACAAGATGGTTCTAACATAACGCTCCCCTGATCACCTGACCTCCATAAGCTCCTCTTCTGAGTGATGGACTACAGTGCTTTGGGTGTACAGTGCTTACTGTTTTGGAATTCCTAGAAATATTGTCAGTTTGGAGCCAGTGTCCAGTAGCCCCCAAAAGTTCTCATTATTTTTTTTCCCCTCAGTGTACCGTTTACCTGTTTAAAGACTATAGGTCCCTTTGTGGATAGCAGAGAAAAAGATTAACAGAATACATTTTTAACAATATACAGGAGTCTTGTTTCAAGAGGTTGGCCTCCCCTTAATTCTGGATCTGTAGATTGGCTTGTACCTGGGAATTGATTCAGGGGTCATAACTCTGTTTTTATGATTCAAATTAGATTTTTGTTCAGTTGACCTAGAATTTTTCTGTTTATACAGATCAGGAAAGAATTTTGTAGGCTTCCCATATATTTCA
>NW_021878533.1:0-731 GCF_006229205.1 Suricata suricatta
ATTTAGAGAAGGGGACCATTTCTGCCATAATGATTTGCCTTCTAGCATGAATCCATAATACCTTTTATATGCAAATAAACGTAACCAATTCAAGTTGATCTTTTGTAATTTATATCATAAGGGAGACTAATGAACATCTTGAATAAACAATTAAAAATGTGCACCAAATGGAGTCCCTTGCTGGCCCTACTGCTCCGACGCGTGTGGTGGGGCTCGCCCCCTTTCTGTCTAACTGCGCACGTTCTGTACTTGAGCGTCGTGGACTGAGCTCACATTTGGTTCACCATTGAATATTTGACTGATGACTAAGAAACTGACATCGTGGTTAAACTTTATCCCTTGTATCCTGACAAAGTCTAAATATAGCACTTTAAAATACTTGAGTCAATCTTTGTGCTTCTTTGAATTTGTTCCATACTGGATCATTGTTCACCAAGAATTAAGTAATGAAGCATGGTGGGTGTTTTGGAGAAATGAGAATATACAGGTGCTAATTCTCACCCTCAAAGATCTTTCTTCCCCAAACCTGGCCAATATCATCTCTGGCCTGGCATTCCGACAGCCTCCTAACTGGTCCTCTTGTCTCCATTCTTCACAAGGCCACAGAGTGTTCTCTTGAAACCACAAATCCCGTTCCCACTCCTTGTTTAGAATCATAGTGATTCCTCAGGCCTCTTAGCATATTTTACAAAGTCTTGCATAAACATGCTTCTGCAGTATGATCTCTCTCC
>NW_021878534.1:0-731 GCF_006229205.1 Suricata suricatta
TTTCAGGTCAGAATCTGTAGCACTATAGACTAATATGAAATTTTACTCACGCAGGGCAAATATCCCCAGTGTTGAGATGAGCAACAGGAACATGGCTGACCAGTAGAAAGGTTGGAGGCCTTTTCAGGAAAATCTCCGCCAAGCAGAAAGGAAACTGGCTGAGGAAACCAAGCTCTTGGAAATAAGTTAGGTGGAAAGTAAAGTTGGACAGGTTCCTTGTTGAGATAAAAATGCAAAACTGCTGCCGTGAGCCAGGAGCTTTCTAATGGATGATTCTTGTTCCTGTGTCTGTCTGCAAAGAGCTGAGCCAGCTGCAGGGGGGGGGGAGGGGCTGAGCAGATGATGATGAGCAACAAAATCTCTAGTTTGTGCAGCATCAACCCCTGGAGGACTCCCCAAGAACTACTTCAGGTCTTCCTTCTGTTTTCTGAGGTATGAAAACTTCCACACAATATATTTCTTTCTTCCCAAACCTACGATGGCGTGTTCTTCCCAGACTCCTTTAGAAATGAAGTGTCCCATAAAAGTAGGTTAATGAGTAATTTCACTGAGAAATCAGTTTTTAAAAATATATTAGACTTGGAATTCAAGCTACCACACAATGTTTAAAATGTTTAAGATCAATTCAATCCCTATCAAAATACCACCAGCATTTTCTGCAAAGCTACATCAAACAATCCTGAAATTTGTATGGAACCACAAAAGACTCTGAATAGCCAAAGCAATCCTGA
>NW_021878535.1:0-730 GCF_006229205.1 Suricata suricatta
TACTTTGAATACCTCTGAATTCTTAATACACAATATGTAATTTTTTTAAATGGATCAGGATCATGATTATGATTACAGAAGGCTATGTTCTGTACAGTTTGTGGTGCCTAAGAACTAAAGAAGTGAGCAGAAAAATTTGCTACCACCCTAAGCCCTCTCAAACCACATTGTTTTGACCGTTAGAAGCTACAAATTCGAGAGGAGAAATACTAGTCCCAGGAAGCTCATAAGTGATTGCAGTAGCAAGAAAGAGTTGACTGCCTGACTAAGGGAGGAAATAAGCACAGCGCTTTTTACGTTTATTTATTTATTTCGAGAGAGAGAGTGTGCGTGCATGAGCACATGTATGAGTAGGGGCAGGGCAGAAAGCTGGGAGAGAAAGAATCTCCAGCACTGTCCACATTGTCAGTGCAGAGCCTGACTCAGGGCTCCATCTCACAACCATGAAATCCTGACCTGGGCTGAAACCTAGTTGGATACTTAATTGACTAAACCACCCAGGTGACTCAAAAATAAGTAAATTTTAAATGAAGGAAGAAAACAAACCAGAGCCAGAAAAACATTGTGGTTTGAAAGGGCTTAGGGTGGTAGCAAATTTTTCTGCTCACTTCTTTAGTTCTTAGGCACCACAAACTGTACAGAACATAGCCTTCTGTAATCATAATCATGATCCTGATCCATTTAAAAAAATTACATATTGTGTATTAAGAATTCAGAGGTATTCAAAGTA
>NW_021878536.1:0-1537 GCF_006229205.1 Suricata suricatta
CCTAAGCAGGCTCCAGGCTCTGAGCTGTCAGCACAGAGCTCGACACAGGGCTCGAACTCGTGAACTGCAAGATCATGACCTGAGCCAAAGTCAGATGCTCAACCGACTGAGCCACCCAGGCGCCCCTACTGTAAATGGTTTTTAAGTCATTTCTTATAACTCACACACCATAGGCAGTGTCCCCTCCGTGTCCTCCAGGAGCCGTTCCTAACTGACTCACCAAAGCTACTTCAATACCAAACCCCTCACCAGCACTCACACCAGCTTGCCAGAGCCCGGCAATTCATAAATTCCCACTATCTACTTGGTACCTACCTGAGGAGGAGGTATACAGTGCTTCCACCAAATTCTCTAAGGTGGTGGTTCTCAAAGTGTGGGTCCCAGAGCAGCAGCATCAGCATCACTGGGGCCATGAGAGAAATGCAATCCGCAGGCCCTGCCTGGGCCTCCTGAATTGGAGACACCGGGGGTGAGGCCCAGAGGTCTGTATTTCCTCAAGTCCTCTAGGGGATCACGAGGCTCAGTGAAGCTTGAAAAGTGCTCCCTTAAGAGCATGAGGACTCTAACCATTAGGCCTGTGACCTCCAACATGTGAAGAGCCAGTGTGTGCTCTGGAAGAGTGAACACAGTCAGAATACCGACATGCTTCTTTCCTGAGGCTTCCTGAGATTTTTATAAGAATGACCCAAGACAGGTCGAAAGTTCATGGTGCCTGTGGCATTTCTGCAAACATGGTAATCTGATGACAGCTTTCGTGTCCCCCCAGGAAATGGGACCAAAGCGTCGCACACTGCCCTGCTGGTTTGTCACAGGAAAGCAGCTGTGTCCCCTTCCCATCCAATCAGACGACTCTCTGCTGAGGCCCAGGGAAGGGGAATATTTCACAGCTACCATACAAATCAGGTGTTGGGGTGCCTGGGTGGCTCAGTCAGTTGAGCGTCTGACTCTTGATTTCAGCTCAGGCCGTGGTCTCACAGTTTGTGGGGTCGAGCCCTGTGTTGGGATTTTCACTTGTCTAGTGGAGCCTACTTGGGATTCTCTCTCTGCCCCTCCCCCGCTCACTCACACTCTCTCTCTTAACATAAATAAATAATCATTTACAAAAAGATCAGGTCTCCTGCCAACCCCGTTTCTCTGCCTTCTTGGAAGCCCACGCAGGAGCTGGAAAGGCACAGGCTGTGCTGACCTATGATTTCCACTGACTCCAGGTGAGGTGATTCTGTAGCGCGAGCACCAGGTTTTGGGGGCAGAAGACCTCAGTGTGAGTCTCACACAAGCTGTGTGTGACCCCGAGCCGTGGCCTCCGCATCTGTAAAATGGGGGTGGCTGGTGTTCCTTTGGGAGTCCCGAGGACATGGGCGTGAAAGAGCCTTGGGTCATATCTACATCCAGCGCTGCTCCGTGTCAGCCACATATGACATCAAACCAGCATATCAACCTCCCTTCCATCTCAGAGGGTTGTTGTGTGAATCAAATGAGACAATAGGGGGGCTCCTGGTGGCATCCAACTGGATTTCGGCTCAGGTCATGATCTCAC
>NW_021878537.1:0-730 GCF_006229205.1 Suricata suricatta
CCCCCAGCTGGGAGCCTTGGGAAGACAAGCCCAGATGTGATCAGAGCCAGCAGGAGGGGCCCAGACTGGGGGCAGCAGTGGGAGAGGAGGTGATGGAGAGGAAAGAGCCACTGAGGCACCTGTCAGGGGCTGGGAACCCCCAGGGCCACAGGTCTTCAGGATTCCTTCGTTCTTGTTCCGAGTGTGTTGTCAGGGGTGCACACGGACCCATCTGGCATCTAAGTGTGCGTGTCCACTCCGTGTCCCCATTTCGGTCCCACAGAGCATGGCTCAGAAAGCAGCTTGGTCACAGGGGACAAGTTTTGACAAAACCCACAGAGAGGGGACTTCTGTCTGAAGCTTCAGTGTTGACGATGTTTCTTTTGTTTGTCCCAGATCGACTTCAGGCCGCGATGTCCTGCCAGCAGAGCCAGCAGCAGTGCCAGCCCCCTGCCAAGTGCCCGCCGTCGCCCAAGTGCCCCCCGAAGAGCCCCGCACAGTGTGCGCCCCCAGCCCCCGCTGGCTGTGCTCCAGGCTCCGGGGGCAGCTGTGGGCCCAGCTCTGGGGGCGGCTGCTGCCTGAGCCACCGCAGGCGCCACGGGTCCCACGGCTGCCGGCGCCACAGCTCCGACTCCTGTGAGGGTGGCAGTGGGCTGCAGGCCGGGGGTTCAGGGTGTGGCCATGGCTCCGGGGGCGGCTGCTGACCAGGCACCTGAAGCTGAGACCAGAGCTCCCAGAGGAAATGGGAATC
>NW_021878538.1:0-730 GCF_006229205.1 Suricata suricatta
ATTCCAAAGAAAGCTGGCCCAAGTGCCCCTCCTTGGAAACATCCACTGGAAAGTGTCAGTAATGATGAATGACACTTCAGCCACTCAGTGCAAAGAATTAGCATGAATGCGGAGGAACCAGCAGCTTTGGAGGCAGCTTTGCATCATGTGACGAAAGAATGAAATGATCCAGGCTATCAAGACCAAATTCTTTCTACCTATCCATCACTATATCTATTCATCCATCCATCCATCATCTACCTATCCATTGAGCCATCGATCCATCCATCATCTGTCTATGCATTTATCTCTTCTTCCACCCATTCATCATCTATCAATATACCTATCCATCTACCCATTCATCCATCCATCTATCATCGATCTATCATATATCTATCTTTTCACCCATCCATCCATTCATCTATCTATCCATCCATCTATCCATCCATGCATCCATACATCCATCCATCATATCAATCTAACTATCCATCTATCCATCCATCCAGTGTCTGTCTACCTATCCATCAATCCATTTATCTATCTATTCATCCATCCATTGAATCATCCATCCATCCATCATCTATCTATCTATGTATCTATCCACTCATTCATCTATCCATCATATCTATCTATGTATCTATCTATCTACCTACCTACCTATCTATCCATCCATCCATTCATCCATCCATCATATCTATCTATCTATCTATCTATCTATCTATCTATCTATCTATCTATCTATCTATCTATC
>NW_021878539.1:0-730 GCF_006229205.1 Suricata suricatta
TCATGATGCCCATGGCCTTGGACGAGATGCCGGTGTCGGGGTGCACCTGCTTCAGCACCTTGTACACGTACACCGAGTAGCTCTCCTTGCGGCTGCGCTTGCGCTTCTTGCCGTCCTTCTTCTGCGCCTTGGTCACCGCCTTCTTGGAGCCCTTCTTCGGGGCCGGGGCGGACTTGGCCGGCTCAGGCATGGCTGCGAGTACCCGTTACCGGACTTGAAAACAGGAAGAATGAGTACGAGGTTCTAAGGGTCCTCTTTATCCACAGCTTCTAAACAAAGGAGGCAGTGAACGAAATGCTATAGCTAATTGGAGAGTTCTGCACACGTCACGTATTAATTTCATTCAATCAAAGTAACTGTATTTGGAAGCCAGCATCCCATTGGTTAAAGCGTAACTGTAATTTTAGCCAATGAGACAGTTTTCTTTTTGCGCCCATTAGAGACTATAAATAGGGTAGCTCTGGGGGAGTTTGCTCTGACTCTATCCAGGTCTTTAGCATTTTGTCCATCATGTCCGGACGCGGGAAGCAAGGCGGCAAGGCTCGCGCCAAGGCCAAGACGCGCTCGTCGCGGGCCGGGCTGCAGTTTCCCGTGGGCCGCGTGCACCGCCTGCTCCGCAAGGGCAACTACGCCGAGCGGGTGGGCGCCGGCGCGCCCGTGTACCTGGCGGCCGTGCTCGAGTACCTGACGGCCGAGATCCTGGAGCTGGCGGGCAACGCGGCCCGCGACA
>NW_021878540.1:0-730 GCF_006229205.1 Suricata suricatta
CCTCCCTCCCTTTCGTTCATTCGTTCATTCATTGGTTCGTTCTTCTTTCTTTCTCTCTCTCTCTCGCTGGCTCTCTCTCTCTCTCTCTTTCTTTCTTTCCCTTCCCTTTCTTTTCCTTTCCTTTTCTTTCATCTTTTAAGTAATCCCTATACCCATGGAGGCTCAAACTCCCAACTCCAGGATGAAGAGTTGCGGGCTCAGGAGTCCCCCATTGCCCATGTAGTTTTTCTACATGCTTCGGAAGGGGTAAATATGATTTATAAAGATCTAGCTATCTTCTCCCATGGTGTGAGTCACCTGTGATTTTACAGGATTATAAGTGACCTTTATTAAACCAAAGTCTCTCCAAATTATGGAAAGAACACAATTTCAGAAACCAATAAAATTAAACTATATCTAGGGGCACCTGTCTGGTTTGGTCAGAGGAGCATGCAACTCTCAATGTTGGGGTTGTGAGTTCAAGCCCAAAATTGGCTGTAGAGATACTTAAATAACTAAACTTTAAAAAATTAAATTAAGCGTGCCTGGGTGGCTCAGATGTTTAGGCGCCGGACTTTAGCTCAAGTCGTGTCTCATGGTCCATGAGTTCCAGCCCTGCATTGGGCTCCACACACTGATGGTGCACAGCCTGCTTCAGATTCTCTCTTCTCCCTCTCTCTGCCCCTCCTTACTTGGGTGGGACTTGGTCTGGCTTGCCTGCTGAGTACTATTCTGTGGCTCCATGAGTGGA
>NW_021878541.1:0-730 GCF_006229205.1 Suricata suricatta
GGGCTTCATGCAGGCCATGACGTACAGTGAAATATGAAAACTGGTACAACGTGATCTGCATACATCCTCTCGGCTCTGGAAAAAAATGCTTACACATGCATGAATGCGTGTGCTCAAAAAATAATCTGGAAGAAATTGTTAACAAGGGTTTTTGCCAGGAGGAAGGTTTACATATACAGAGAGAAAGACACAGAATCCAAAGCAGGCTCAGGCTCCGAGCTGTCAGCACAGAGCCCAATGCGGGGCTCGAACCCACGAACCGTGAGATCGTGACCTGAGCTGAAGTCAGGCGCTTAACCGTCTGAGCCACCCAGGCGCCCCAAGTTTGTTTGCAATTGACATCTCCCAGGACTGGCTGGGGGAAGGAGGCACCGGAGAGAGGAGTCCCATGCTGCTGTTAGAAACGTTCATTGCCATCGACTTTCTAGACTAACACAACAGGGCTTCTCGAAAGTCTCAATATGTGTGGAGCATTTCAGCAGTAATTTTACTTCTAGGAATTTACCCTAAGGAAATAATCAGAGATGTGTGCAGAGATTTAGGTACAAGGATGTCCATTGTAGAGCTATTTACAAAGCGAAAAGCTGGGATCAGCCTCAATGCCCAACAATGGAAAATTGTCTAAATAAGCGTCGGTTAAGTGCAGTCCTGGGCAGTCATTCACAGCGATGTCCAATATCGAACAGGATGACAAAATGGTCTTGACATAAAGCACAAAAAAAAAAAAAAA
>NW_021878542.1:0-730 GCF_006229205.1 Suricata suricatta
CCTGTAATTATGGTATAATGCCCTTCTTCATCTCTTGTTCCTGCCTTTCCTTTAAAGTCCAGTGTGTCCGAAATAAGTATGGCTACTCTGGCTTTCTTTTACCTTCCAGATGCAAGATAAATATTTCTCCATCCCGTTAAGTTCAATCTCAAGGTGTCCTCAGATCTTAAATGAATTTCTGGTAGATAGCTAATAGATGGGTTTTATTTTTTTTATCCATTCTGCTACCCTAAGAGGTTTAATTGGAGCATTTAGTCCATTTACATTCAGTGTTATGATTGAAATATATGGGTTTAGAGTCATTGTGTTCTCTGTAGGATTCATACTTGTAGTAGTGTCTCTGGTGCCTTGTGTTCCTAGCAACATTTCCCTCAGAGTTCCCCTTAGGATTTCTGGTAGGGCTGATTTAGTGGTAATGAATTCTTTCAATTGTTATTTATTTGGGAAAACCTTTATCTCTCTTTCTTTCTGAATGGCAGGCTTGATGGATAAAGGATTCTTGGCTGCATATTTTTCCTGCTCATCACATTGAAGAGTTCCTGCCATTCTTTGTTGCCTGTCAACTTTCAGGTGATAGGTCTGCAACTACTTTGATAGGATTCTCTTTGCCCTTTTATCCGTAGCTGCTTTCAGAATGCTCTTTAACCTTATATTCTGCTAGTTTCATTCTGATATATCGTGCAGAAGACTGATTACATCTGAGGGCATTCTCTGTGCCTCTTGGATTTCA
>NW_021878543.1:0-730 GCF_006229205.1 Suricata suricatta
ACAGCTCAGGTCACATGTAATGTAGTGGCTTATAAAAGGCATAGAGTCTCTGCTAAGTTCAGTATCAAGCCAAAGTATCTGCCAAATCAACTTTTCTTTTTATACTGATGTAAAAATTGGTAAGCTGCCAATCTATTTCAGTTCTAGGAACACCACCATTAACTCACTGATACCAATGTCCTAGATCAAATGCGTTGGATTACTAATTTGGCCCCACTATTCATTATACTAACCACTCTGGGCCTCATACAATGCAAGGATCCCATCACTACAACTTTGGCAACCAACTCAGAGACCAGAATCTCTACAAAATCTATGTGTATATATGGTAAAAATGTATGCATGTATGTGTACACACACACACATCTACCAACATGTAGACATAGACCCCATTAGTACATATGTGCACATATTAAATTGTGAATGTGTATAAGTATGTAATATGAAGAGATGTGTGACAGGAATTTGATGTCCTGCAGAACGCCCACACATGGGTGAGCTGTAGATAAGCCACAGGGACAGTCAGCGACAAAAGGGCTCCTGTTTGCCTTTCAGTTTGCAGAGAAGCTCACAAATGGACTCCTCTTGTGATTCATCTTTCCTGCCAACATTAGCAATGAGAATTCTAACACATCACTCCTGCCCCTCAAATGTTTAACATATGAGAGAATATCACCTTGGAACTCAACTGATTTTGGATCAGAAACACCTAAGGTTCTCACTGTCCCTG
>NW_021878544.1:0-730 GCF_006229205.1 Suricata suricatta
CAGGGGACCAGGCCCTCCGCGGCGGGGGACCGGTCCGTGGTCCGCACCAGACACCAGTCCGGCTTGTCGTGGGGCCGCTCCAGCACTTCCACAGTCTGCCCGCGGCGGATGGTCAGCTCCGTGCTGTTGCAGGCGGTGAAGTCGTGGATGACCACCGTCAGCTCGCAGCCGCCAGAGAGCTGGGGAGGGAGAGGGACACGTCAGTGAGCCCCGGCCACCGCACCCTCAGTGGGCGAGGCGGAGCTGGGCCAGAGGCTGGCCACCACCCGAGGGCTGAGTGGGGGCTCTCCAGTTCCCCTGCCGCTTTGCTTCCATCTGGAATTACGTGGGCAGTTATTCACTTTTTTCGTGTTTTACTGAATGGTTATGATTTTTGAGGGTTTCACTGTTAGAATCTGATACAATTTTCCACATAAGCATCAATATCTTTTTGTGCCTGAGACGTTATCACCTCCCTGCTCAAGATGTGCTATAGCATCATTTTTGAACACAGGGCAAACTAGTAAAAACCGAAGGCCGTCTGGGGGATCACCGCACCATATGGTGATAACATGGTAGTTTTACTTGAAATCTCAGTTGCTGCTTGGTGTTTGAGCCAGGCTGTTAGTGTGGGGCTCTCTGGCACCACTTGGTTAAAAAGGGAGCAGCCGCGCAGCAGGGAGGCCAAAGGGACCATGAGATCCCTCCATTCAGGCAGTGTGTGCTGTGGTCTCTCTTCCAAACCCTCCAA
>NW_021878545.1:0-730 GCF_006229205.1 Suricata suricatta
AACAAATAAGCTTTTTTTTAAAAAAAGCATAATTACCTTGAGATGTAGTAGTGATTATATTTAACAAAAGATTATTTTCTCAGAAAATGGTATGGCATATGAAATATATGTGTCTTTACAGGATATATAAAATATTTTAACACAGTACTTTCAGTCACTAAGTAGTATGTGGCCTATTTTCTTTGGTGACCTCCAGAAACTAAGCATGACACTTGGCCGGCCAAAGGCCAGAAAGGATACAAGGCCTTCCATCCTGCAACCTCAGAGAACTGAATTCTGTTAATAAGGAAATGAAATACCACAAGAGCTTTACTTTATTCTTTTTCTCTGTTTTTTTTTTAATTTTTAATTTTTATCTTTTAATAGTTTATTTTCAAATTGGATTCCATATAACACCCAGTTCTTCTCCCCACAGGTCCCCTCTACCATGGCCATCACACCCTTCCCACCCTCCCCCTCTCCCTTCAGTCCATGGTTCATTTTCAGTATTCAGTAGTCTCTCATTATTTGTGTCCCTCACTCTCCCCAGCTCTCTTTCCCCCTTCCTCTCCCCATGGTCCTCTGTTAGGTTTCTCCTGTTAGACTTATGAGTGCAAACATATGGTATCTGTCCTTCTCCACCTGACTTATTTCACTTAGCATGACATTCTTGAGGTCCATCCACTTTCCTACAAATGGCCAGATTTTATTCTTCCTCATTGCCATATAGTACTCCATTGTATATATATAC
>NW_021878546.1:0-730 GCF_006229205.1 Suricata suricatta
GAACGGAGCCGCTAGGTTCCCCTGGACTGAGCAGGACTATTTTTTCCCATTCCAAGGAGTGGTTGGTCTGCCGGAGAAAAGAGAGGATGTAAAACGAGAAAGGGATGGGAGAATGTCTAAAACATTAAGGTCCCTTCATTTAGCTTCCATAATTTTGCATGGGCCTCTCTGCAGGGTAGACTGTATTCAAAATTACTGCACCTTCTTTATTCTCTTTAATAAGATCCCTGAGAATGAGCAAGCTGTCCTATGTACCTAGAAAGCCCTCGATGTCTCTTTTGCACTCCTGTCCACTCTCACCTTAATGTTCTCAGTACTTGCACTCTGATGAGTTTAGAAATGTATCAACATAGTAATTGCCTTCACAGTTGCTCTCTGAACGACTCAATGGTTTAGAAAACTACTTTCTTTCATACCCATGGTCTTATAGAAGAGCTCTGAAAAATAAATGACTAATACTTTTATAAAGAACCTTCTTTAGGTAGCAAAATAGCCACTGGATCCCCCTTTCAAAGACTGCATTTCCCACAATTTTTTTTTTTTTTGCCATGTTCACCTAAGTTCAAAGTCAAACTGGCAAATCTGTTTTGTCAGATGGGAAGCTCGCTGCTAATGGTCCAGAGAGGCTCCATGCACAGCTCGCTGCATTTCCCCCACTGCACAGAAGATCCTGCTGTCTTCCAGAGACATTAGCAGCTCTGTGCTTTCATTTATTTATTTAATGCGGCAA
>NW_021878547.1:0-4732 GCF_006229205.1 Suricata suricatta
TGCCTATGTAGCTCAGTTGGTTAAGTATCTAACTTCCACTTAGGTCAGGAACTGACGGCTTGTGGGTTTGTGCCCCACATCGGGCTCTATGCTGACAGCTCAGAGCCAGGATTCTGTTCTGTGTCTCTCTCTGTCTCCCCTGTTCATGATCTGTCTCTCTCCCTGAAAAATAAACATTAAAAAATGTTGTTGATATATAAACGTAAAATAATGACATGTGGCCATAATCTTACATCATAAATATATGTTGACACAAAAACATCTCAAAATTGATTAAAAATTAAGCAGAACACCTGACTCTAAATGTCTTCGAAGAGAACACAAAGGATAAACGTCATGACAGTCACTTGACAATGATTTATTTGATATACAAGCAAAATCACAGAGAGCAAAGGCAGACAAGGGGACTTCATCAAACTAGAAAAGGTGCAAAGAAAATGTTAGCAGAACAATAAGGCCGTCTGTGAAATGGGACACATCACATTAAAAACTATTGAAAAGGAGTTATATCCAAAATACAGGAAGAACTCCTAAATGTCAATAGCATTTGTTCAAGTCTTACCTAATTCCCTAGGCTGCCTATGTTTTCAGAATTCCACTTATAGTTTCTAAATCAAATGCTAATGTAGTTTATTGTTTTCTGTGTTTGTGACAGTGTCTATTTTTTCTCTGCTTTATTTTTTATTAATTTTGTTAATTCTTTTCAAGAAGCAGCTCCTGGATTCATCTGTTCTGATTGTTGTTGTTCTTGTTCTGTTACTGTTGTTCTTTGTTTCAATAACATTGATTTCTGCTCTAAGCCTTTAATTTTCTGTCCTTTGCTGGTTTTGGGTTTTATTTGCTGTTCTTTTTCCAGCTCTTTAAGGTTTAAGGTTAGGTTGTGTATCTGAAACTTTTTTGCCTTATTAAGGAAGGCCTGGATTGCTATATGCTTCCCTTTTATAACAGTGTTTCTGCATTCCAGAGGTTCTGTGCTGTGGTGTTATAACTTTCATTGGCTTCCGTGTACTTTTTTACAAATTTATTTATTAAGAGATTTTATTTATTTTTTTATTTAAAAAGTTTATAACCAAGTTGGTTTGCATATAACACCTAATGCTCTTCCTTGTTAGTGGCCCCATCCACGACAATCACCCCCTTCCTCCTCCTTCCTCAGCCCTCAGTTTGTTCTCAGCATTCAAAAGCTTCTCATGATTTGCCTCTGTCCCTCTACCCAACTCATTTCTCCCCCTTCTCCCTTCCTATGGTCCCCTAATAGGTTTCTCTTGCTAGACCTATGAGTGAAAACATATGGTACCCGTCTTTCTCTGCCTGACTTATTTCGCTTAGCATGACTCGCTCCAGATCAGTCCATTTTGCTTCAAATGGTCATATTTCATTCTTTCTCATTTTCATGTATTATTCCATAGTATGTATGTGCATATCTTCTTTTATTTTATCATATCTTGTCATTTGTGTATGTATTTTTAAAATAGTTTATTGTCAAATTGGTTTCAATATAACACCCAGTGCTCTTCCCCACAAGTGCCCTAGTCCATTACCACCACCTCTTTTCCCCCTTCCCCTCCACCTCAACACTCAGTTCCTTTTCAGTACTCAATAGTCTCTCAGAATTTGTGTCCCTCTCTCGCCCCAGCTCTCATTCCCTCTTCCCCTCCCCTTGGTCCTCCATTAGGTTTCTGCTGTTCTCCTGTTAGACCTATGAATGTAAACATATGGTATCTGTCCTTCTCTGCCTGACTTATTTTGCTTAGCATGACACCCTCGAGGTCCATCCATTTTGTGACAAATGGTGAGATTTCATTCTTCCTCATTGCCACATAATACTCCATTGTACATATATACCACATCTTCTTGCTCCATTCTTCAGGTGATGGACATTTAGGCTCTACCCATGATTTGGCTATTGTTGACAGTGCTGCTATGAACATTGGGTTACTTGTGCCCCTATGCATCAGCAGTTATGTATCTCTTTGGTAAATCCCTAGACTCTTATTGCTGGGTCATAAGGGAGTTCTACTGATTGTTTTTTGAGGAGCCTCCACACTGTTTTCCAGAGTGGCTACAACCAGTTTACATTTCCACCAACAGTGTAGGAAGGTGCCTGTTTCTCCATGTCCTCGCCAGCATCTATATTCTCTTGATTTGTTTCTTTAAGCCACTCTGACTGGTGTGAGGTGTTATCTCAGTGTGGTTTTGATTTGTGTTTCCCTAATGATGAGTTATGTGGAGCATTGTTTCATGTGCCTGCTGGCCATCTGGATGTCCTCTTTGGAAAAGTGTCTGTTTATGTCTTCTGCCCATTTCTTCACTGGATTATTTGTTTTTTGGGTGTGGAAGTTCGTGAGTTCCTTGCAGATTGTGGATACTAGCCATTTATCTGATATGTCATTTGCAACTATCTTTTCCCATTCCATCGGTTGCCTATTAGTTTTCTTGATTATTTCCTTTACAGTGCAGAAGTTTTTATCTTGATGAGGTCCCAAGAGTTCAGTTTTGCTTTCATTTGCCTTGCCTTTGGGGATGTGTTGAGTAGGAAATTGCTGCGGTTGAGGTCAAGGAGGTGGTTTCCTACCTTCACCTCGAGGGTTTTGATGGTTTCCTATCTCACATTCAGGTCCTTCAGCCATTTTGAGTTTATTTTTGTGTATGATGTAAGAAAGTGGTCTAGTTTCATTCTTTTGCATGTTGCTGTCCAGTTCTCCCAGCACCACTTGCTAAAGAGGCAGTCTTTTTTCCCATGGGATATTTTTTCTTGCTTTGTCAAAAATTAATTGGCTGTACATTTGTGGGCCCAGTTCTAGGTTCTCTATTCTATTCCATTGGTCTATGTGTCTGTTTTTGTGCCAGCACCCTACTGTCTTGGTGATGACAGCTTTGTTGTAGAGGCTAAAATCTGGGATTGTGATGCCTCCTGTTTTGGTTTTCTTCGTCAATATTACTTTGACTATTTGGGGTCTTTTGTGGTTCCCTGCAAAGTCGAGGATAGTTTGTTCTAGCTTTGAAAAGTATGTTGGTGCAATTTTGATGGGGATGGTACTGAATGTGTAGATTGCTTTAGGTAGTGTTGACATTTTCACAATGTTTATTCTTATGATCCATGAGCATTGAATGTTTTTCCATTTCGTCGTGTCTTCTTCAATCTCTTTCTATGTTTTCTACAGTTTTCATCATATACGTCTTTTACATCCTTGGGTAGGTTTACTCCTAGGTATTTTATGATTTTTTGTGCAATTGTCAAGAGGGTCGTTTCTTGATTTCTCTTTCTGCTGCTTCATTTTTGGTGGATAGGAATGCAACCAACTTCTGTGCATTGATTTTGTACCCTGCGACTTTACTGAATTCATTGATCAGTTCTAGAAGGCCTCGGTTGGGGTTGATCACATTTTCTATGTAGAGTATCATGTCATCTGCAAAAAGTGTGAGTTTTACTTCTTCTTTGCCAATTCTGATG
Organism: Suricata suricatta; assembly: GCF_006229205.1. Classification (NCBI taxonomy): domain Eukaryota; kingdom Metazoa; phylum Chordata; class Mammalia; order Carnivora; family Herpestidae; genus Suricata; species Suricata suricatta. The sequence continues at coordinate 3,455 of NW_021878547.1, forward strand.
CCTTTTATTTCCTTCTGTTTTCTGATTGCTGATGCTAGGGCTTCCAGCACTATGTTAAACAGCAGTGGTTAGAGTGGACACCCCTGTCGTGTTCTTGATCTCAGAGGAAAAGCTCTCAGGTTTTCCCCATTGAGAATGATATTAACTGTGGGCTTTTCATAAACTGCTTTTATAATGTTTAGGTGTGTTCTTTCTATTCCAACTTTCTCAAGGGTTTTTATTAAGAAAGGGTGCTGTATTTCATCAAATGCTTTTTATGCGTCTATCGACAAGATCATATGGTTTTAATCTTTTTTCTTGTTAATATGATGTATCACATCGATGGATTTGTGAATATTGAACCAGCTCTGTAACCCAGGAATGAATCCCACTTGGTCATGATGGATAATTCTTTTTATATGCTGTTGAATTCGATTTGCCAGGATCTTGTTGAGTATTTTTGCATCTGTATTCATTAAGGATATTGGCCTGTAGTTCTATTTATTTTCTGGGACTCTGGTTTGGTTATCAAGGTGATGCTGGCTTCATAGAATGAGTTTGGAAGTTTTCCTTTTATTTCTATATTTTGGCTTAGTTTGAAAAGAATGGGTATTAGCTCTGCTGTAAATGTCTGATAGAATTCCCGTGGGAAGCCATCTGACTCTGGGTTCTTATTCATTGGGAGATTGTTGATAATGGATTTGATTTCTTCACTGGTTATCAGTCTATTCATGCTTTCTATCTCTTCCCATTTTGGCAGTGCATGTGCATTTAGGAATTTGCCCATTTCTTCTGTGTTGTCCAGTTTGTTGGCATATAATTTTTCATAGTAGTCTCTGATGATTGCTTATATTTCTAAAAGATTGGATGTGATAGATCATTTTTCATTCATAATTTTGTCTATCTGGGTGCTCTCTCTTTTCTTTCTGAGGAGCCTGGCTAGAGGTTTATCAATTTTGTTTATTTTTTCAAAGAACCAACTATTGATTCCATTGATCTGCTCAACTGTCTTTTTGGATTCTATATTGTTTATTTCTGCCCTGATCTTTATTATTTATTTTCTTCTTCTGGGTTTGGGGTGCTCTTGCTGCTCCCTTTCTAGTTCCAGGAGGTACTCTGTTAGATTTTGAATTTGTGCTTCTTTTGCTTGTTGAAATAAGCCTGGATTGAAATATACTTTTCTTTTAGGACTGCCTTTGCTTCGTCCCAGAGATTTTGGATTGTTGTGTTTTCATTTTCATTTGTTTTTCTACATTTTTCATTTCTTCTCTAATTTCCTGATTAGCCCAATCATTCTTT
>NW_021878548.1:0-1536 GCF_006229205.1 Suricata suricatta
GCAGAGGGAGGGACACGGGGCTGACCGTGGGCATTCCCAGAGCTGTGAGGTGAGAGGCTGGGTTAGTCAGGAGAGGGGGTCACAGCTCTTCCAGAGGCTGCCTCCACCACCCCTTCTACCCTCCACCCTCACCTCCTCTGCCCCCAGGGCCCTCCTTTGCCCCTTGATGCTTCCTTGTGCCCTATAGACCCTTGGGGCTTCACAGACTGTCACTCAGGATGGGGCTGGGGTCTCTGCGTTTTCCAGGTTCAGAATCTGAACAACATCGTCTCATTCCCCCTGGACAGTCTATTGAAGGGGCAACTGAGGGACGGGCGACAGGTGAGTTTCCATTTGGGGAGTGGGGGTGCCCAGAGGTGACGGGACGGAGTAAGAAAGAGGTGGGCAGGAGCCGGTGGGGGAGGTGGGGCTGGGCTGAAGCCGGGAGTCAAGTGAGGCTGAGGCTGTCACAGTGGGTGTGCTGGCCCTCGGAGGGACGGGAAGACCCGGCTTTGGGGTCAGGCTAGGATGACTGCCTTTCTACTGTCTGCCCGGGCCCCTCGCGTGAAACAGCTCAAACAGTTCTTACAACAGCCCTTTGGGGTGGGTTCCGTAGGCACCGCCATCCCTGTTCTACACTAGAGGAGGTGGAGGCCCAGGGAGTTTGGTAACTTGCTTACAGTTTCCGTGGCTCTAGTGGAGGAGCCCAGGTGGGCCCTGGGGCTGCTCTCTGCACCCAGGAGCTCTAGCTCCAGGCAGAGCAGAACTCAAAGAAAGTGACAGAATAATCTCCCTTAGAAGTCGGCCCCAGAGGCCCAGGGGAGAAGCTGTCCCCCGCTTCTCCCCACCCCCAGAGACTTCCCTCTTGCCTTAAGCCTGGGAACCACCGAAACCAGCCAGGCAGCTTTTTCACCTGGATGACGGGCCAGTTCAGAAGGGCGTGAGCACTCCGGCTGGATGAGGCCCAGGCAAACTAGGCCAGGAATCAGCCAGGTCTCACCGCCTTGCTGTGTGGCCTGGGAAGATTGCTCAGCCTCTCTGTGCATATGTTCCTCTACTTGACCGTTCCTGTTGAGAGGATGATCTAGTTCCAGGCTGAAGAAAGGGCGGGATAGTTAGGGGAGGAGGCTGACGTCCGTCTTCCCATCCTCATCCTCATGGGATGTCTACCTTCTGAGAAGGAGGACTCAAAATTCTTCCCCTACCTCGGGCCAAGGCCCACCAAACCCAGCTGATTCTTGGCAACGATAGGAAGAGGTCAGGTGGGAGAAGGGGCTCAGCCCTAAGAAATCGTGCTGGTCGAGTCTGTTTGGGGGGTGAGGTTTACAGGAGGGGCTGTGGGCATAGGGATTGGCTGGAGTGTGGCTCTGAGCAGTTTAGGGGAGCATAACAGAGCAGGGTCACCCAAAAGGTAGCAAAGCATACTGTTGATTCCAGCTCCCAAGTAGCCCTTTGGGCGAATTGTTCTTTTTTTTTTTTTTTAAGTTTACTTATTTATTTTGAGGGGAAGAGAGAGAGAAAGTGTATGCACATGCGCATGCTTAGGTAAGGGGGGGG
>NW_021878549.1:0-730 GCF_006229205.1 Suricata suricatta
TGTTCCCTTATGCTGTAAGGTAGCGCTCAAACAGTGCCAGCTGAAAACTGAAGTTGAAGAGCCAGTAAGTGCCTGGGAAGGATCCCCTGGTGTCCACATTAGATGGTCCCTTTATTCATATGGGTGATGTTTTCTTTAGCTCAAGCCAGTGGTTTTTCTGGTACCGAAACATAAGCACTGACACACACACACACACTCATACCTACCTTATTAAGTGCTAATTGACTGTATTTAATTCCTGGTGTAATCAGTCCCTTTAACAAACACTTCTGTTTGGATCCAGTTGTCTTCTTATAGTTCACAGAGTTCACTCCCAGAGCCCTGGGTGGCAAACGGATATATGAAGGCAGTTTTGGTCTGTTTGTATTTTTTTATGTTTGATAGTTGGTTAGTTTTGGAATTTGCTGGCACTTGGATTTCAACAAAATCACTGACTGGTTGCATTTTTCATCCAGTTTTCCTCTCAACCACTGGTATAAGGAGGTTCTATTTTTAAAATACTTTTTAATGAAATGCGAAATGGTACTTCCCGTTTCTGTTGTTTTCATTTATATGATTTTCTTCATGTACTCCCATGTTATTGGAATTGTCTTCTCCTTCTCCCATGTTCGAAGCAGTGCTTTCTTTTTAGAGCTCATGTTTCTTGACATACCCTGCAAAAATTAGTCAAGAGCATGAAAAACCAGCTAGAGCCAATCAATACACAAAGCGATGGAATCTAACAAAGAAC
>NW_021878550.1:0-730 GCF_006229205.1 Suricata suricatta
AGGTCTGTGGCAGGGGCGGTGAGTGAGGGGGGCAGGTGGAGGCTGAGGGCACTTGTACTAGTCACTACGCTGTAGAGCAAACCACCACAGACCTCTGGCTTCAAGCAATACAAATTTGTTTTCTTGCGGTTTTTGCAGATCAGGAATCCAGGCACAGCTTAGTTGGGTTCTCTTCTTACACTGTCACAAGACTGTCATCGTAGTGTGGGCATGGGGTGCGTTCTCATCCAGAGGCTCAACGGGGGAAGAATCCCCTTCCATGCCTACAGCTCCTGTTGGTAGAATTCGGTTCCTTGCAGTGTAGGACTGAGGCCCCTGGCTGTCGGCTACAGGCTGCCCCCAGTCCCTTGACACATGGCCCTTCTCAACATGGCCCCTTACTGCATCAAGCCAGCAGGCAGAATCTCTAGAACAAGTCAGCTAGCAGGACTGAGTCTTTATATACTATAATTACAAGAGCAACATCCCTGCCCCTTTGCGGGATTCTGTTGCTCAGAAGTAAGTCAAAGGTCCCATGCACACTCAGGGTTGGGGGTCACACAAAGTGGGGATGGTTGGGGGGGCACCTTAGAGTCTGTCTGCCACCAGCAGTGAAGGAGGGGGTTTGATGCTGGAGATGTGGGAAATGAGCAGCAGTGAGTGAGGAGGGCCCAGTGGAACACAGGGAGCACCGTGGGATTTGTTCCACACACACGGGGCAGCCATGGAGGAGGACTCAAGCAGGGAATCG
>NW_021878551.1:0-730 GCF_006229205.1 Suricata suricatta
AAGAGAGAGGGAGATACAGACTCCAAAGCAAGCTCCAGACTCTGGGCAGTCAGCACAGAGCAGCCCAATGCCAGGCTTGAACTCACAGACCTCAAGACCTTAGTCAAGTTGGACACTCAATCAACTGAGCCACCCATGCACCCCAAATGTTTGTTTATTTTTGAGAGAGAGAGGGAAAGGGAGGGAGTTAAGGGGGGGGGAGGAGAGAGAGAGAGAGAGAGAGAGAGAGAGAGAGAGAATATGCATGCTAGCATGCATGCACCAGCAGAGGAGGGACAGAATCCAAAGCAGGCTCCAGGCTGAGCTGTCAGCGTAGAGCCAGACACAGAGCTCAAACCCACAAACTGTGAGATCATGACCTGAGCCAAAGTTGGATGCTTAACCAACTGAGACACCCAGGTGCCCCGGGAGGGTACTTAGATGAAGATTATATAAATAAGGAGTCCATGAGGGTGACTGAGAACTGGCTATGCAATAGGAGAAACAGGAGAGAGTATAAGAGTGAATGAGAGAGAATTTAAAGAAGAAAACAGTATTCAATATCAACCCCCAAGGAAAAGATTAGTAAAAGAAAAAAAAAGATCAGTAAAATACAAAGTGAAAAGTAACTCCTAAATTTTGCAATTAAGCTAGTGATTAACCATGATTTAGAAGAATGGGCAGGTCTTAGGGATGCCTGAATGGTTTAGTTGGTAAAGTGTCTGACTCTTGATTTTGGCTCAAGTCATGA
>NW_021878552.1:0-730 GCF_006229205.1 Suricata suricatta
TGATGAATCAGAGGAAAGGAGAGTGCTTAGGATTGGGTACCTCATCAGCTGGAACCAGACAAAGAAACACTTGCCAAGACTAGAGTGGGTAGCCCTGCAGCTCCAGATCTGAGTTGTACAAGTGCGGCGGCGTAAGAGATACCAAAGGATGAAAGGCATACAGTTTTGTCATTCCACAGACATTTGTCATGCATCTACTGGGTGGAGGCATCTTGATCGTCTCTGAAGAGATGGAGATGAATAAGAAAGGGTCTTGTCCTTGAGGGTTTTGTGGATTAGAGGAAAAGGCAAATGTTCAAACAGTGACAGAGCAATTTAACATGTGTTCCCATGTATGGAGAACTTACTATGTGGCAGCAATATGCCAAGCACTTGGCAGGCATGGTCTTACTTGGTTTTCACCAGGAAATCCCATTTTATAGATTTTTTAAAATGAGGTTAATTCATTTTAGCCACTCTGACTGGTGTGAGGTGGTATCTCAGTGTGGTTTTGATTTGTGTTTCCCTGATGATGAGTGATGTTGAGCATCGTGGGCACCCTCATACACTGTTGGTGGCAATGTAAACTGGTGCAGCCGCTCTGGAAAACAGTGTGGAGGTTCCTCAAAAAACTATCCATAGAACTCCCTTATGACCCAGCAATAGCATTGCTGGGGATTTACCCAAGAGAGACAGAAATGCTGATGCATAGGAGCACATGTACCCCAATGTTCATAGCAGCAATGTCAAC
>NW_021878553.1:0-730 GCF_006229205.1 Suricata suricatta
AGAATCTTTGTTGCTAGACATGCAAGTTATGTTTGTAGAGAAGATTTGGGTCCGTAGTGCAGAAGTTTAATTTGACCTGTAGAGTTTTTATGTTTGACAATCCAGGGTAAGTCCACTTCTAAAACATCCCCCTTAGAAAACCTTCATAAACATCTAGTTAGAGATACCGAAATGCTTCTATATAATGCCAAATACAGCTGCGTGGGAAGATTTCCGGGTCCGTAGATGTTTATGAAGATTTTCTAAGAACAACTTCCTCAGTTTCTCTTATACTCCAAACTGATGATGAGCATATGCACTTTAAGTGACGTGGATATTTGAATATCCATTTTCACTGTTTGCGTTTCCTTATTTTTTTTTTCCAAATTCCTTGGTTACTATGAGCACTAGCCATGGGGGGGGGGGGCGGGAATGATAAAAGTGGGTCCCATATCAAACTCATTTTATACTAAATTATAATTAGCTATCCATTACAACACTTATTATGGAAGAGAAACTCTTTCACTCTCTCTCGCTCTCTCTCTTTCTGTCTCTGCACTGGTATAGTTTTGCTTTGTTTTTTTAAAGCTTCAAGGTAGCTGGCTACATAACACAGTATAAAATTTGAGATGAATTATTTAAGTCTTATTGCCATACTGTTAGCAATAATTGAAGCTTTTAACATTTTACTTTCTTATAACTAGTTATAAAAACTAGAGTTATCTCTCCATTAAATCTTGGTAAGTTTAAA
>NW_021878554.1:0-730 GCF_006229205.1 Suricata suricatta
CTGCTTCAGATTCTGTGTATCCCTCTCTCTCTGCCCATCCCCTCTGTCTCTCTCCCTCTCAAAAATAAATAAACATTAACACAAAAAAGTAAAATAAATTATTTAGATGAGGGAAGATGTGTCAAGGATTCAGAAATAAATTAGATTATAGGCTTCAACATCTCTATAGTTATAGAAATATCATGTTAGATAATCATACAGTACTCCAATTAATTCCAGCTGTTACATTCTTTTAATACTTCCTATAATAAATATGTTTCATTAGCAAAATAAACTTGTTTTTGAAAAAAATGCTTCTAAAGTACATGAAAAGAGCTTATTCTCTTGCATAGATAAAATATATTTGTACACTCTTGTATGTACTCATATAATAAAATCCTAGACATTCTGGAAAATCAACTATTCTGGATATAGAAAAATCTCCATCTGGTCCATAGATTATAAACTTTCAAGAACAGGAAATGAGAAGATGTACCTACTCTTTTTTTTTTTTAATGTTTATATATTGCTCAGAGAGAGAGAGAGTCAGGACATGAATGAGGGAGGGACAGAGAGAGAGGGAGACATAGAATCCGAAGCAGGCTCCAGGCTCTAAGCTGACATCTTAGAGCCCAACGTAGGGCTTGAACTCATGAACCAAAAGATCATGACCTGAGCAGAAGTCAGACACTTAACAGACTGAGCCACCCAGATTCCCCAAGATGTATCTACTCGTTAAGAGTATTTATTT
>NW_021878555.1:0-730 GCF_006229205.1 Suricata suricatta
CCTAATATCTGGTCTTACTTTCATTTTGCTTATACATTACAAACCTCTGAGTCCTCTCAAATCTATAATTAGCCTCCAGCAATATCAGAACAGTGACCCTAAGTCTTTAACCAAAGAACTAAGGACATTGACATGTGATCATGTAACTGGATCCTAAGATCTAAGAAATACCTCCAGAAAGGATGATAAAGGAGACTTTAATTCACAAAATACTTCCAAAAATGCACATGGTTAGATTTCCAGATGCCAAGATTACCCGTGATTGAAGGAGAGGTAAAGGCCTTTCTCCCTCCCCTCAGTGGTAGGTATATAGGAAAACAAGGACATTCATCCTGAGGTGGGACAATATAGGTAAAAGAACTGCTCTAAAACCATGAATCAGTCAGAAAAAAAATGCTTCTAGAGCATTCAAAGAGATTCCTCTTCAGCCCAGGTGTGCAATGGGGGAAATGTTGACATCTTTTTAAAAAGGATCCTGAAATCTGGAAGAGGAAGACTGAAAGACTTCTTAACTCTTATAAGAAATATCACCTAAGGTCCTGAGAAACAATGACAAAATCAGAGTTATTGTCTCCTCACTCCTGGAGCAGAATGTGGTCTGTCCCTTGACCTGTCAAGTATCTGAGACAGAAACTGACAGAGTAGAATTTAGATCTATCAGAGCCCAAAGCACTCCTGCTGGAGACCATGGGAGAACAGCAGCAGCTGCTGCACTAAAGCAGACACCCAC
>NW_021878556.1:0-730 GCF_006229205.1 Suricata suricatta
GGTGTGTGTGTGTATGTGTGTTGCCACATAAATTCTTACAAGGAAAAAAACTTAATTGAAAAATCAATCTAGACATGTAAGAAATATCTCCAGGTTGAAAGTATCAAGCTCACTTAGAAGCTCACTTATTAGAAGCAAGTCAAGGTTATGCAGTGAAACACATATTATGCCATTTAATTCTAAAAATTAAATTATTAAGTAGAGGTATGATATTTGCTATCTCAGCCTGTTTGCTAAAAAGACCTTTTGTAATTTGTGATGGTTCAGTTGAGGTGTTTATGGAGATCAGTTTTTTAAACTAGCCTTCCCTGGTTTTTTTTCTTTTTGCCCGTGGTGTTTATACAAATATCATTCTCTGTGTGACACGGGGTATGGCCATGATTGTAGTTTGGTGGCTTTTCTCTTTTAATTCAGTCTTTTTCATATTTTTAGACTCATTTGCTCCTTTTTGCTTTGGTCTTGTGGTTTCTTAACACTTTCTCTGTTTGGATGATTAATTGTGATTGTAATATTTTTTATGTTAAAAGTATCTAATTTTCTTGGTTTTTTTTTTTAACTCTTTCAAATGTATTAAACTTGTGATAGTATTTAGTGATGTCTTTTTTCCTCCACTTTTTCTTCCAACTCTCAAGGCTGATTTTCTGATTTAACATCTGTAGATTCTAGTAATAATCAAAAAACCACCACCACCACCAAGTCTGAAACCTGAGGAAAAGATCTCATGATTATT
>NW_021878557.1:0-730 GCF_006229205.1 Suricata suricatta
AAAAAGATTTTATTTTTAAGTAATCTCTGTACCCAATGTGGGGCTCAAACTCATGACCCTGAGATCAAGAGTCACATGCTCTACAGCCAGGTGCCCTACCATTCATTTCTTCTTACTCAGTTACAGAACCTTGATTTTATTTGGGGTGACAGTATGCTGCCCTACTGACAGATGTGGGACATAGAACTACATCCTAGCCAGTGAGACTCAAAGGGAAGTTGTGGGTAGGATTTTCAGGAAGACTCTTTACTTTTTTTTTTTTTAATGTTTTATTTTTTGACAGACAGAGTAGGAAGGGAAAGAAGGAGACACAGAATCCAAAGCAGGCTCCAGACTTTGAGCTGTGAGCACAGAGCCCAATGCGGGGCTCAAACCCATGAATGTGAGATCATGACCTGAGCTGGAGTCAGATACTCAACTGACTGAGCCTCCCAGGCGCCCCTCAGGAAGACTCTTTAAAAGGAGAACAGACAGCTGTGGCACAGTCTTTTTTTACTTTCTTCCTGCCTTTTGTTTCCTGTCTGGTTTCAGAAATAATGGCTGGAGTGTAAGCAGCCATCTTGGATCATGAGGCAACAATCAGGATAGAATCCAGTCGCCAGGTCAGTGAGCAGGAAGATAGAAGCCTGAGGCCTGATATCTGCTTCCTCATCCTTTTATATGAGGGAAAACAATAATCTCAGTCTTATTTAAGCCCTGTTACTTTTGGTCTCTGGTGCCAGCAGGTGAA
>NW_021878558.1:0-730 GCF_006229205.1 Suricata suricatta
CTACTAACTGCTTGCTTTTCTTGAAGCTAGATCATTCTGAAAATTTCCTGTTAGACCTATGAATGCGAACATATGGTATCTGTCCTTCTCTGCCTGACTTATTTCGCTTAGCATGACACCCTCAAGGTCCATCCACTTTCCTACAAATGGCCATATTTCATTGTTTCTCATTGCCATGTAGTACTCCATTGTGTATATATACCACATAGAAGTTATTTTAAAAGGAAATAAATTCTGAAATTGAAAAATACAGTAAATGCAAAATTCATTGAAGGTGCTCAACAGCAGACATAAGACAGCAGAAGAAAGAATAAGAAAATGTGAAGATAAAGCAATAGAATTCATCCAAAGGGCTCCTGGTCACTCAGTTAGTTGAGTGTCTGACTCTTGATTTCAGCTCAGGTCATGATGTCACGGTTCGTGGGCTCAAGTCCCACATCAGGCTCTGCGCTAACCGCATGGGGCCTGCTTGGTATCTTTTCTCTCTCTCTCTCCCTCTCTTCCTCTCTCCCTCTCTCTCTCCCTCTCTTCCTCTCTTTCTCTCTCTCTCTGCTCCTCTCCTGCTTGCATGCTCTCTCAAGATAAATAAACTTTAAAAAAGAACTCCTTAAAAAAATAATTCATCCAATCCAAATAAAAGAAAGAAAGAAAAAAAGAAAAATGCACAAACCCTCAGAGACCTGTGAGGGACGGCATCATCAGGCAGCCAATGTATGCAAATGGGAAGTGC
>NW_021878559.1:0-1535 GCF_006229205.1 Suricata suricatta
TCCCTGTGTAAATGAATCTCATCATTTCTTTAAAAACCTCAGGGTCTAGATCATTTATTTCCACTTGATTCTTTTTGCTTTCTTCCATTTCATGTTCAAACATTGCATTCAAAACTGAGGATTGAGCTGCAAGTACAGATTTATGAGCTTTAAATTCTTGTCCTCTCACAAAAAAACTGCAATCTGTAAATCTTGTGTTTTCCCAGAGATTACCTCATTCTTCTGCTAGTTGACATTCAGGCACCTTCAAAGTATTTGTATTCGTATGTCCTGATATATTTACTGAATCTTGGACCACACTCACCTCACAAAATAAAGTAAGCTTGTCATCTGGTAAAAGACCATTAGCTTCATCAAGCGAAAAATCCCTTCAAATGAATTTTTTAAAACCCCGGTCTTTCCCTTGTATGAATCGACATGCTCTTTGGCTTTCTATTGCTTTTGTTTCTTCCCTTTTAGCGTGTAGAAGGGAAAATTTGAATTTTGCTCGAACTTCACTTTTTGGGCAGCTGACTAAAAGCAAACATAAGGACAAGTAGTCTTTTCTTTCATCATCTAATCCCTTTGGATTTACCCTTAGGCACCATTTCAATTATCACTAGGGCTTGATGAAAATGTTGAACTTTTTAACTTCTCCCATCTCCTCTCGACAAAAGCTGAAGTTATGAATGGTCCACATGTAGGAAAATTTTACTACTTTCACCTGCGTGTAAGACCAGCTTTCTGTGATAGGACCAGCAGACAGATCTCCGGGGAGAGGTGGGGAAGGTTCCCGAGACATTGCCACCTCACTGCAGTCTTCCAGGTTTTAGGCAATATCCGACCCGATGACACTTTACCTGACGTGCGGGATGGCGGTGGGCAGTCCCTGCAGCAGCTCCTCTCGCACTGAGGCAGCAGCGGAGGTGGTGATGGCGGCGAGTCCCTGTGGTGGCCACCTCCACCGAGCCTCATCGCTCCTCCCCGGCCCACCCTCCTTCCCTATCTCCTGCTCCTTAACTTCTTCCCAGGGATAAACAAAAGCGCCACCTCCACTGCTCCTGCCCCCTGGTAGCCGCCCCCCGCCCCCAACCCTGCCCTGGGCCCATCTGGCCTCCGGCTTCGGAGTTGCCACTCCAGCCCCAGCCCCTGCCACTGAGGGCGCGAGCCTTAGAGTTTTTTGACTCTCAGTTTGATTTTCTTTCCCTCTTTTTTCTCCTTTTATGAATTGAGACTTCCCACTTCCCACAGCCCACTTTTTGTTTGTCAGGGTTCCTTCAACAAACCAATTAAAGGACACCTGATCAAAGGTCCATACTCACCATGACTATACCAATGAGATCTGCAGAGAACAGACCAGTGGGATAGAGCATCCAAAATATAACAGCTGACTGCACAAAACATACACCAGAAGTGTGTCCTGGGGTGCCAGGCACTGGACAGTCTATGACCCCTTATTAATATAGCAGTTCTCTCAGGCCCAGGCATATAAGCAGCTCTTACAACATGCATAAGACAGAAACTTAGCCAAAGTGACAATCCAGAGGAATTCTCCA
>NW_021878560.1:0-730 GCF_006229205.1 Suricata suricatta
ATTCTGAAGGCAAGGTTTAGGGTCATGGAGGTGGGGGGTCTCAAGGAAAGAGTTGTTCTCTCAAGTACAGAGTATGCCAGTTGTGTCGTAAATCACAATTAAGTGGTCCATTAGCAGGGACCATTAACCCTTGTCTCCTTGTTTGCTTTTCTCTTTCTTGGACCTGGGGATAGTTACGTAGCCCCCTGAGTTCAGGCCTAGAAGGTAAACTCTGGGTCAAGATGGAAGGAGGAAGGCTAAATTCATGTGCAACACTTCTCTGACTGAGCCAGGCAGGCACTCCTTCTTCAATGGTTTATAATAGTAATTTTATACTATTTAGTGAAAAGACTATCCTTTGCCATTAAATTACCTGGATGTCTTTGTTAAGATTTAATTTATCATATATATATATATATGATATATATATATCATATATATATATGATATCAATTTCGGGGCACAGTAGTCTGTCTTATTAATCCATCTGTCTATATTTATACCAATATCACACTGTAGTTTTATGTTAAATACTATAAAATAGGGAGTATGCCTCTAGAAATGTTTAAGTGCCATCTGTTCCCTGCCTGTTCACCTAAAAAATCTTCAACACGTGAAAAGTCATGTGTACTTTAATTTAAAATATGATGTGAACAATAAGATAATGAATATAAAAAGTAAAATTAAATTAGTCTTGTTTCGGGTTTGCTTTCTAATCAAGAAAGGGATCCCAGAAACTATAAAGGACAAC
>NW_021878561.1:0-730 GCF_006229205.1 Suricata suricatta
GTGGTTTGAACCTGAACAGAGCCCGACACAGTGTCTCCGGAACTGGAGGCGGACTGTGCACATGTAGGGGCGCAGCATCAGCTCTCCTGGGAGGTCCCTGGAGGCTCCCCTGACGCTGACCTCAACGTGGCACCGAGGGCAACTCTGGGAGGGGTGGTGAGCCGATCCTCAGTCCCCGCGGTGGGGCCACGTCCGCACGCGGGTGAGGTCACAGCCACGCACATGGCCCAGACGGCGGCAGCGTCACACACTTACCTACAGTCACCGGGAACCCGCGTGCAAGGTGCCGCCAAAGTCGGGCCCCCACGGGCTCTGCGGTCCAGTGGACTCCGGCGAGATGGGGGGTCAGAAGAGAGACGAGGCAGGTGGCAGCGGGGTGGCCGCCTCACCCCCGCCCCCGCACGGGGGCCCCGTGCCCGGCTCGCACACCCGCTCGGTTCCTCTAGTTTGGTCTTCTCTCTCTCTCCTGAAGTTCTCACCAGGACAGACAGATGATTCCCAATCAATTCTCAAGCTCCTGCCTCCTGCCAGGGACAGACAGCACACATAACGAGAGCTCTGCCCGTCCACACACTCACACCCCACGCATGCAACACGCATGCACATGCTTCACATCACACATTCCACATACGTGACATACCACACATGCATACACCCTACAGCATACACACACATGCAACACACACCAGGACACACACACATGCTCATATCACACACACACACACACACA
>NW_021878562.1:0-730 GCF_006229205.1 Suricata suricatta
CTGGAGCTCCTTCCATTCTCCACAGAGAGTCACCTTTGGGAGCTCTTCAAAGAAAGGTCTGCTTGACGTGGTTGTTTTTAGTTCTTTATAGGGAACTTGATGTTTGTAGCTTTCTGTCTTCTAGCTGGGGAGAAGATACGGTTTTAACATTGTGTGTGTGTTTTAAGATGTGGAGAAATTAAGATCTGGGTGATTTTTATTATCCTCATGCTTTAAATTACCACCAAAATGATGAAACATTAAGAAATTACATAGTGTTTAAACAAAAAATGTGTGTTTCATTGTGTTTATGGGGCCACATTTTCCCACGCAGGGACTGCTTTCCGCCCACTAACAGGTGAAAGTTCATCTTTCCTGACAAAACCACAAAACAATGTCTGATCTGCTCTCCCTAAAATCTGATTCTGTGGGAAAATGCACATGTCTGATTGCATGAAAACTGGAATCTTCTTGTGTCTTGGATCTAACACTTGGGGTGTCCTTTAACTACATTTAACTGCTCAAACGTGCTAAAGTACATGCTGTTTTTGCAATTATAAGTCCTAACATGTAACTACAATGGGATCAAAGTAGTAATCTTTCCGGTCAGGCCCTGGCTGTGCACTCTGTTAAAGTTGCCCGCCTTTGTCGCTGATCAGGCAAGGCTCTGACAGGGAAAAGGGGACCTCGCCACACCCCTCCTGAGTGGGTGTGAGGCAACCAGGTGGTTCCACTGGGAATCAAACCCAGG
>NW_021878563.1:0-730 GCF_006229205.1 Suricata suricatta
GCGTGTGCAGGTCGGTAGTGACGGGGGGCTGCTTTGTTCTCCTCCAGATGAAGTTCGCACTGGCACCTACCGCCAGCTCTTCCACCCTGAGCAGCTCATCACAGGCAAGGAAGATGCTGCCAATAACTATGCCCGAGGGCACTACACCATCGGCAAGGAGATCATTGACCTTGTCTTGGACCGAATTCGGAAACTGGTATGTTTGTTCTCGAGAATAAAGTAAATAATCATCCTAAGGAAGACATCTGAAATAGAATCTTTTCATTTCAAACATAGAACAGAAATATGAAGTGAAGAAAAACTGGCAAATTGTACCTTATAGAGTTTAAAATTTTTTGATTAAAACATGAATTATTTGGTGTCATTTTATAAATGTCAATGAAGATATTTTAAGTGAAGAAATGCTTTGTAATTCTGGGTGGTCTACATATATATAAAAGTGTTCCTTGTCAAAATAAGATCTATATTCTTGGAATTGTATGAAAAGTGAAAATATATATATAATCTGTCTTTTCTATTCCTTTTTTCTAACAGGCTGACCAGTGCACGGGTCTTCAGGGCTTCCTGGTTTTCCACAGCTTTGGAGGGGGAACTGGTTCCGGGTTCACCTCCCTGCTGATGGAACGCCTCTCTGTCGATTATGGCAAGAAGTCCAAGCTGGAGTTCTCCATTTACCCAGCTCCCCAGGTTTCCACTGCTGTAGTTGAGCCCTACAACTCCATCCTCACCA
>NW_021878564.1:0-730 GCF_006229205.1 Suricata suricatta
GGATACACATGTCCCTCCTGACTGTGCGCTCCGTCTTGCTTGATTTGGCTCCTGTGTCCCACTCAGAGCCTTTATCTACTTTGACTTCCCACCGAACCCCGGTCTCCTCTTGACCTGCCTTTTGCCACCCCAAGTCGCAGAAATCACTTTAAAAACTGAAAGCTTTGCCAGGATCTCTTCTTGCTAGAAATGGCCCTAGGGAATCGTGGAATGAGAGACGTGTTCTCTGTTCCTCCAGACAGGGGGCTGTTGGGGGGCTGCAGTGACTGGAAGCTGTGCACAGACAACCCCCAAACTCAACACGTGTTTGCCTTTGCTGCAGGTGACCTTGTTTATCACGAGGAATAATCACCTTTCAGAGCCCCGGTGTTCATCTCGAGGGCAACGCTATTCTCTTAGGACTTCCTATTTGACAAATGGATCTCTGAGCTCTCTGGGAGGCACTGAGAGAATCTGGAAGTATTTCTTGACCTGTCATCTGTTCTTGAGACACATTTTTTATTGATCACATCTCTACTTACAGTACAGTGTAGGCAGGTCTGTTGAACAAATGTATCCGTGCTTAAAATCCTCATTTGGTTTGCAACAGTAGTTGCTCCAAGTTTATGAGCAGGGACCTAATAAAAATGCCATCATCCTTTCCCCTGTGGAATAAAAACTCAAAAATAAAAAGATAGCATTATACAGTACTTCTAACCAGCAAGTAAGCTTAGCACAGTGAGTCGCAAAC
>NW_021878565.1:0-730 GCF_006229205.1 Suricata suricatta
ACCTGTACAGCGGGGACTACTACCGGATCCAGGGCCGGGCAGTGCTCCCCATCCGCTGGATGTCTTGGGAGAGCATCTTGCTGGTGAGTTCCTCACGTCTGTATGCCTGGCCTTACCTGCTGGCACGGGGCACACACACGGCATGGAGGGACCCACTTTTAAGTTTATTTATTGATTTTGAGAGAGAGCATGAGCAGGAAAGGGGCAGAGAGAGAGAGAGAGAGAGAGAGAGAGAGAGGGAGGGAGAGGAGAGAGGGAGAGGAGAGAGAGAGAGAATCCCAAGCAGGCTCCATGCTGTGAGCACAGAACCCATATCAGGGCTCGAACTCATGAACTGCAAGATCTTGACCTGAGTCAAAACCAAGAGTCAGACACCCCAACGATTGAGCCACCCAGGAGCCTCTGCTTTATAATTTTTATTCAAAGCTTGGTATTCTGGACCGAGAGTCAATAAGGTTTTGCAAATGTCTCTCCTGGAGGTGCATTTTCTGACCATGTATATTTGAGAGGTTTTAGTGTTGGTTTTATACCACTTGACTGATTTGTGGAATTATTAGACTTTAAACAGTTACTTCCTGCAATGTCGTATACGGGTAATTTTGTCTTTTGCCAATTAATGTCACGGAGAAAAGCCTGGGAGCAATCTAGCTTTGTTTGTTTATAGTTAGCCTGTTTATATTCTCTTTCATATTCTTAAAGGATTCAATGAATAAAGTTGAAATGAAGAAAT
>NW_021878566.1:0-730 GCF_006229205.1 Suricata suricatta
ATGTATTCACAGCTAAGATTATTGTAGAGTTTTATTTTTGTGCTTCTAAAAAGATTTTTGGCCTCAGATTCATGTGCAACGAACTGGGAACTTTTCCAAGTTTCTGTGCACTGAAATAATTTCAATAGCTTAAGAATGATCTCTTTTGAAATATCCTTACTCATACAGATGCCCGGACCCTGCATATTTTATGAAGTCAATTCTTGGGCAACTCCAGACATTTCTTCTTTCAAATTAATTTCTAACTGAAAGCCATATACGATATACTTTGTTATATGAATTTTTACAAATACTGATAAAGCAGAAGCCTCTTGTAATAGTTCCCAGAATGCCCTGCCTACAGTCACCGGGCGTGGGTTCCTCCGTACTTTCTTCCGTGTATTTTAAAGCATCTGGAAGCACTCTTGGAAATACACCGTCTTCCTCTCTGCTTTATTTTCAGAGAAATTCAGTAATTCTGAATGCACAGCTTGTGTATTTCTTTTAATAATGAACCCTATAGAAACCTTTTCGTGTGAATACACCATTGAATTGTGTTTTACTATTGGGTACCGCAGGATGGAAATCACCTTAGTCTAACTGCCTTTAGTGGTATTTCTTTCATGGTTATTTTTTGTTTATATTTTCTAGCATCTCCTTAAATGAGTTTGGAAACATTAGCTTTCCTAAGATATCTTTAATTTCATCAAGATTTTCTTTCTTCTCTCCTCCACTTACTAAATTGTGCATT
>NW_021878567.1:0-730 GCF_006229205.1 Suricata suricatta
CCTGTTTTTTCTGTCTGGGACACAAAGGAACCCAGAGGAGGGAATTCACTTAGCACTGAGATGCCAGTGACCTGATCTCTTGGAAACCATACATTGGGTTCCCCTGAAGGAATAGTTTCTCTCTCTCTCTTTCTCTCTCTTTCTTTTTAAATCTGAGAAGAAAGAATGCAGAAAGGGTCCCTTCTCACTATCGCCTGAAGGGTGGTTTTTATGAATTTTTACCACATGTCCACACAAAACTTTAGCCTTTCTCTCACTGAAGAAAAGAATTTGAGAAATTTTTACTAGAGTCTTGTCCATGTAGAGACCCTTATCAGGGAAAGTGATTTTCTGAAGTAGCCTGAGTCATTAGGAAATAGGTTTCTTCAGCAACTTGCAGCTAACTTAGCCGTTGGGTGAAGAAAAAGGACTCCTTTTGGGGACTGGCTACTCACAGAGCTTGATAATGAGGTCTGCTCCTTGGCCTTCCCCCCGAGGATCAGGTCTCCCTGGCACACCTGAACCGTGTTCTTAAATCAGAAGCTCATCTAAGAATGAAAGAAATAAAAACCTCCCTTCCCGACAGAGCTTCTCTGGCGAGACCCTTACCTCTGTGCCCCTCCATTGTCATTACCCCTGTGTCTACACTTGCAGGAAGGAATTTTCTCTGCAATTTCTCTGAAATTTAGTTGGGTTTAAAATGATGTTTTCAGGGATGGCAGAGATTAACTTGGTGCAGTGACAGGGAAAC
>NW_021878568.1:0-730 GCF_006229205.1 Suricata suricatta
GGCATACAGTTCATTCTGTTGAATAGATGTATATTGGGTATGAATAACATGGAACGCTGATGTATTTAAATACACCACAGCCATATGGTCTTTAGTGGCATTCATATAATATGTAGGTCCTCTCACAGGTTTCTCACTAATAACATTTTGAATCCACCAGTTATGACTCTGGAGAAAAGAAAATAAAGGATTAGAAGGTAAATGATATTTTATTGCATTATAATAGTTGGCTAAAGCAGCCTGGAAATGTGTGGATATTTTGAAAAGAAAGTTGAACATGAAATTTGTAAGAGGTAAATAAATTTCTGAAGGTTCATAGCCAAAAAGTAACAAAATCCGCTGTTGGTCCTGAAAAGTAAGATAGGAGAAAAGTTCATAAAAGGGAGTAACCTTATGTGGGGGTTGATGAGGAAGACAGAACCATTATATGGGGTTAGGGTGTTGGTACAAAATTCCAGCAGGGCTCTGAGCAGTGTCCAGAATGACCAGAGCAATGAGTTGAGAAGGATTAAAGTGGAAAGTGAAAGCAGATTGCAAATGAGATAAAACAAATTGTAATTCCTTAGTGGTCTCCCAGGATAAGTCACGGGGACTATGTGGGTCAGGGGAGCCCTGTAACGTGCGAAAAAGGTGAGTCAATTGATAATTTGGTATGCCCAATGTAAGACGTGTCCAGTTAATATCTCCTAGAAGGCGTTGAAAATAAATGTTTCATTTTTTATTTTTTATA
>NW_021878569.1:0-730 GCF_006229205.1 Suricata suricatta
TAAAACAACATAATAAGACATAGCATGAATGAAAAGTATTATTTCAGAAAGGCCAATTAAGGGAAAGCCTTTCTGTGGTGATCCCATTAGATCCAAGACACAAAAGATGAAGATCCAACTACGGAAAGAGCTGAAAGAAGACCATTTCCACAGCCTAATTGTTATGACTGACGTGAAGGGACACAAGTAGTAGTTTTGTGTACAGTATTCCAGGAGTCTCGCTGCGTGTGTCTGAAAAGGTGCCTTGCAAATCCAGTTGCTACTCAGTTATCTCTTCTCTGACCTACGTTTTTTAGTTTTCTTACAAGAAAAGATTAATGTAGAATGTTTATAGGAGAATTGGCTTGTTGAGGATAATAAGATGTAGGTGCAGATTTCAATGATCCTGGAGCAAACTGTACATGGAATATTTAATCCCAGCATACATTCCAGGAAGAGAGGAAAAACTTCTCTTTAATAAGCATTTATTGAGCACTTATTACATAAGAAAAGTATATTTTTGGGGGGCACCTGAGTGGCTCAGTCAGTTGGGCCTCTGACTTCGGCTCAGGTCAGATCTCATGGTTGTGGGTTCGAGCCCCGCATCAGGCTCTGTGCTGACAGCTAGCTCAGAGTCTGGAGCCTGCTTCCGGTTCTGTGTCTCCTTCTCTCTCTGACCCTCCCCCTCTCATGCTCTGTCTCTCTCTGTATCAAAAGTAAATAATAACATTAAAAATTTTTTTTAAAAAAA
>NW_021878570.1:0-1535 GCF_006229205.1 Suricata suricatta
ATGGCCTGACCAGCCCCACTCAGCTGGCACTTTGGGGCAGGTGGTGCTGGATAAGGCTGGCCTCCTGGCCACGTCTCCGGAGTCTGCTTCCGTATCTGGCTGATGCTGTGTTGGGAAGCTCAACGGTACCCAGCAATTCCCTTTAGGCCAGTCTTGTCTCCTGATGGGTGCAGCTGGCCTGAATGAGCTGGACTGGAAAGAAGCTGGGGTGTTGGGTTCGAGACTTAGCTCAAGCGTTCTCTGTGCTGGAGGTCACAGGCCTCTCTTGGAACGTCAACCCCTCATCTCTGTAACGGGATGCTAATATTAGCCTTGCTTGGTTTTTTGCCAGGATTAGATGAGAACATGGAGGGGGTGGTGGTTGTTATTACTGGCATAAAAAGAGCCATTTCCTAGCTCATTAATGTGGAAAATGTAAACGTCTGGATGCCTAAGGACAAAGGCCCCCACGGGCCCTTTCCGCACTGCCTCCTGGCTCCCAGATTGTTGAGGGTTTGTTCTGGTTGTTTTGGAACGTCCAGAACAATGGATTCTGGGGGGTGGTTCTGCAGCTATTCACACCCCCAAAGGATGCATTTGCTGAGCTGAGGCCACATTCCAAGGGTAAGGGGACCTGGGAGGATGTTTACCTGGCTCAGTCTTGCAGCCTAGTGAGCCAAGCCGGGGGCGGGAAGCACAGGGACACTACCATGTCAGCTGCGCAGCTGAGAGACCTAGCCCCAGGCCTTCTATGCTTATTTCAAGTCATCAGTTGACTCTTAAAGTCAGAAAAGGCCAATAAGTGCCAACTCCATCTTCCTCTGACACCCCAAGGTGCTGTCTGGCTTCGACACCACCTCTAGCTCCTAGGCTCCCCAGCTCTCTAGCCACACTGCTTCCACCTTGTAGCCCCCCAAAGCTAGTGAGCCCCTCTTTAAGCGTCTCTGGAAGCCTCACTGCACTCCCAGGTGAGGGGCAGGGCATTAGGGAGGAGGCCCAGCATCCTCCTCCCTCCCGTGTCCTCTAGGCTCAGACCTCAAAGCACCTGCAGCCTTTATTATTTATCCCCCAGCCCGGCACGCACAGGTCCGAGTTCTTCCACAGCTGTAGAGGGGCATCTGGGCGGTTCAGTTGGTTATGCATCCTCCTCTTGATTTCGGCTCAGGTCAGGATCTCATGGTTTCGTGAGTTCAAGTCCCCCATCAGGCTCTGTGCTAATGGTGTGGAGACTGCTTGGGATTCTCTGTCTCCCTCTCTCTCTGCTCTTCTCATGCTTGCACTCTCTCACTATCAAAATAAATAAACATAAAAAAAGACCTACACAAAAAGGATGATCTGAGAAGCTCCTCACAGGCAGTTTGTGTGTGGGGGGCGGTGCTCAAATCCATCCCATCCCATCCTCTTTCTGGCCAGACTTCTCTCCCTCAGTCTTTGCTCATATTCTTTCATCCACTTGGACTCTCCCTGTCCCTTCATCTCTTCTGTCTTCTGAGAACCAGCCCGAGCCTCATCTCCCACAAGAAGCGTTCCCCACACAGACCCTCCTTCCACTGGAA
>NW_021878571.1:0-730 GCF_006229205.1 Suricata suricatta
TCAAAGAAGGTATCCTTTTTCACGCACCAACCTTTACCAGCCATGGGGTCCGCTGGGTTACACCCTCAGACGCCTCCTTTTTTCACTGAATGATTTCTACAGTGCGCTGCTGCTGTTGTTGAAGCCGGCTCCAGGCCCAGCACAGAGCCCAGCGTGGGGTCAAACTCATGACCATGAGATCAATACCTGAGCAGAGATCAAGAGACCGACACTGAATGGATGGAGACCCCCCACAGGGCGCCCCTCTACAGGACTTGATGATTAGAAATCTGCACTGCTTTCCTCACAGGCCCTTAACACTGAAACAGGAACCCTCGAGATAAAACCATCACCTGGTCGTATATAAAAACTTTCAAGACCCTTTTGAAGGGATCTTAGATCGCTGTCCAACATACAATGAACTCACTGCCAAAATCCCCAGTGTACACCTCTGGCTCAGGGTCATCCAAATTCTTGAATACACCCAGTTCTACTGGTGAGGACATGTGGCAAGACGTATCTAAGCCTTAAGAGAAAGAAAGAAAGAAGGAGGAAGGAAGGAAGGGAGGGAGGGAGACAGAGAGAGAGAGAGAGAGAGAGAGAGAGAGAGAGAGAGAGAGAAAGAGAGAAAGAAAGAAAGAAAGAAAGAAAGAAAGAAAGAAAGAACCAAAAAAACCAGACTAACTCTGAGCAACCCATTACATTCCTGAGAATGTGCCTTCAGGAAGTAATTGGACAAGAACACAGTGAT
>NW_021878572.1:0-730 GCF_006229205.1 Suricata suricatta
GACTGAGTTGGGGCCCTGCCAGGTAATATCAGAGCCCAAACAGCATCCCAGCACCTGTAGCCCACATGCCACCTGGCTATTCACCTCATCTCCATGGCATCCCACCAAAGGGACACAGCCTCCATCCTACTTCTATGCAGCCCACACTGTCTACTGGCATCACTCATCTCCTCCCTCACAGATTTAGAAGGTAGGTGTCCAGTCCATTGCATAACCACAAAAACTAATCAATGCAAATCAACTTGAGATAGTTCAGAAGACCAGTAAGGCCCTATTATTATGTCAAGATTTGTCATTACCTAAATCTGGATAGATCATAATGTGTCCAAATCATGTATTAGATATATGATTGCCACCCCACAGGGTGGGCTTCAGTTTCCTTACTTAAAAGACCAGGGAATTTAGAGCTGTGATTATCAGAATCCCCTGGGAGCTATGCACGACTCTTGATGCCCAGTCACAGAAATTCACATTTAAATTGGTCTAGGATATTACAAGTGTTACCCTTAAAAGCTCCTCAGATAAGTCTAGAGTTTTCTGAATTCTACCTTAGTATATATTATGATTTCTCCAAGGTATAGATTATCTCCAAATTTCTTCTCAGACTAACATTCTGTGACCCTGATTCTCTGTCTTCTAATCTATAACTACAGACAAGGAAATGGCTATAAAATAATAAGCCGTATTCCAAAGTCTCACTCAAAATATGTCCCATTACCATTTCTTCAGC
>NW_021878573.1:0-730 GCF_006229205.1 Suricata suricatta
GGGGGTTTATCCTCCTTGGAATCTTTTTGAGCTTCTTGAATTTGTGTGTCCATTTCATTTCTCATATTTGGGAGCTTTTGACCATTGTTTCTTCAAATCAGCTCTCTGCCTTTTAATGTGTTCTCTTTCTGAGACTCCCAGAATGCATATATTGGTCTGATTGTTGACATACCTTAAGCTTCTTAGGCTTTCTTCATCTTTCTTTCTTCTTTTTATTTTTGGTCCTCTGACTCAGTAATTTCAAATGATATCTCTTCAGGGCCACTGAATCTTATGCTTGAACAAGTCGACTGTGGAACCCATCTAGTAAAGTTTTGATTATTGAATTCTTTAGCTTCAGAATTTCTGTTTGGTTCTTTTATAGTTTCTGTTTTTTCTGTAGATATTCTCATTTTTCTTATGCATCATAGTCCCGACTTCAGTTACTTTTCTGTGTTCTTGTAGCCCATTGAGTTTCTTTTGGATGATTATTTTTGATTTTTTTTCAGATAATTTATAGACTTCTGTTTCTCTAGGGTCAGTTTTCCAAGATTTATTATTTTCCTTTGGTTGTGGCATGTTTCCCTGTTTCTTCACGTGTCTTACTATTTTTTGCTGAGGTTCATGCACCTGAAACAACAAACAAAAAACCTCTCCCGGTCTTTACAGACTAGCTTTGTACAAGGAAAGAACCCCATCCCCAGTCAGCCTAGCCAGAGAGCTCCAGCGTTCTCTGAGAACGTGCCTTCTC
>NW_021878574.1:0-730 GCF_006229205.1 Suricata suricatta
TCATCTCTCTTGATGAGTCTGCCTAGAGTTTCTTTACTTATCCTTTCAAAGGACCAGCTTTAAGTTTCATTGATTTTTTTCTATTGTTTTATAAGTCCTTGTTTAATTTACTTTCACTCTGATCTTATTTTCTTCCTTCTACTAACTTTGCTCTTTATAGGACATTTAGTTCTAAAATTGGATTGTTTATTTGTGATTTTGTTTCTTGAGGTAGGCCCTTATTACTGTGAACTTCCCTGTTAGAACTGCTTTTGCAATGCCCCAGAGATTTTAGAAAGTTGTCTTTCCATTTTTCATTTACCTTAAAATTGTTTTTTGATCTCCTCTGACTTCTTAATTTATCAGCTAGTTGTTTAGTAGTATATTGTCCATCCTCCACATGTTTGTTTGTTCCCATTTTTTTTTTCTTACAGTTGATTTCTAGTTTCATACTGTTGTGGTTAGAAAAGTTGCCTGATATGATTTCAGTCTTCTTAAATTTATTGAGATTTGTTTTGGGCCTAATACATAATCTATCCTAAAGAATGTTGCATGAACCTGAAAAGAATTTGTATTCTACTATTTGTGAATGGGATTTTCTATATATATTGGTTAAGTTCATTTGATCTAATGTGCTACTTAAGACCAATGTGTTTTGATTGGTTTTCTGTCTAGATGACTTATCTATTGAGGTAAGTGGGAAGTTAAAGTTCCTTACTATTATTGTATTATTGTGAATTTCTTCCTTGAT
>NW_021878575.1:0-730 GCF_006229205.1 Suricata suricatta
GGGGGGTGGCGTGGGAATAGCCTGGCCTGTGAATTCCTTCCTTCCTTCCTTCCCATCTTTATTGCGAGCCCTCTGCTGCCACCGGGCCCACAGAGAGAGCCGGGGTAGGAGAGGGTTAAGAACTGGGATTTGGAGTTCGTGCTGGGTCCAAATCCTTCTGTGTATTGAACTCGCCCCTGCGGTGCCCTCTCTCTCTGAGCCTCCACTTCCTCTTGGGTGGGATGCAAAGGAGCAGAGTGAGGGCCTGAAGGAGGTGATGTGAGGATGTGGCGAGATGGGTACCTTGGCAGCGCCTGGCACAGAGTGGGGGGTGAGGCGTCGGTGCCCTCCTCACGTGGAAGGGAACATGTTCAGCTCTCCCCCCAGCCCACCCCCACACCGCATCCCTCCTCACCCCCACCCCAGCCGTGGGTTCTGGATAACCTGTATCCTCTCCTGGTTTAGGACATTTGAAGGTCACTATCAAAGCCACGTCAACCTCAAGGCCTCTGCCCAGGGCCCTCAGCTCTGGCTGGCTTCTCACCAGCCTGGCCCTTCCAAGGCTAGTGCATATGGCAGCCAGAGGGGTCTGCAGAGCTTAATCTGATAGTCTTGCTCTTCCCTCCCCTCCCCTCCCCTTCCTTTCCCTTCCCTTGCTTTGCCTTGCCCTGCCTCCCCTCCCCTGCAGCCCCCTCCCTCCTCCATGTCCTCCATTCTGATTCCATCCTGCTCCTCTCTGCCTCCACTCTGG
>NW_021878576.1:0-730 GCF_006229205.1 Suricata suricatta
AACTGACTGAGCCACCCAGGCGCCCCTCAAACAGGTATTTTTACGCCTATGTTCACAGAAGCATTATTTACGATAGCCAAAAGATGGAAGCAACTAAAACAGCTGTTGTTAAATGGATAAACAAAATATGGTACATACATACAATAAAATAGTATTCCAATTTTAAAAAGGGGAAATTGGGGCGCCTGGGTGGCTCAGTTGTTTAAGCATCAGACTCTTGATTTTGGACTCAGGTCATGATCTCATGGTTTGTGGGTTCAAGCCTGGTGTCGGGCTCTGTGCTGACAGCATGGAACCTGCTTGAGAGTCTCTCCTTCTCTGCCCCTCCTTGGCTCGCTCGCTCCCTCTCTCTCTCTCTTTCAAAATAAATAAATAAACATTAAAGAAAAAGGAAATTGTGACACATGCTACAACATGACTGAACTTTGAAGACCTTATTCCATGTGAAATAAGCCAGTCAAAAGAAGACATATGCTGTATGATTCCACTTATATAAGTACTCAGAGCAGTGCTGTTCACAGAAAGAAGGAGGAACGATGGTTACCAGAGACTGGGGAAAGGGAGAAGGGAGAATTACTGTTTAATGTGTCAGGATTTCAGTCTTACAAGATAAAACACGTTCTATGGCAAGGTGCTGGTGTGGAAGCACAACAATAGGAAAGTACTTAATGCTACTGAAGAGACAGTACTTTAAAAACAGTTAAGAGTAAATTTCATTATATGTTTCTTA
>NW_021878577.1:0-730 GCF_006229205.1 Suricata suricatta
CCCCTCGCTGCCCAGCGAAGGGCGGACGGCACCTCCTAGCTGAGCGGCGCTGCGCGTCCTCCGGGAGGGCGGGCGGCCTCGGAACTGAGGACGGTGCCCCGTCCAGGGTCAGCCCCGCACCGACCGCACCGCCGCGTGTGCAATGCGACATTCGCCTGTTCTCCAGGCCGCTGGCCTCAGCGCTCGGGAAGAGCTCACCCAGCCTGAACTTCTCTCTGCCTCTGTCTCTCTATCTCTCTCCTTCTGGGTGTGTCTCTCTCTCCATGTCCATCTGCCTCCCTCTCTCTGTCTGGGTAGCACCCCAGGCACGTACTCCGTGCACCCCGGAGTGGCTCAGCACTGGGGACAGACACACCAGTATAGTACAAGATGACGGGTGTCATCTTGAGCTCACCGAGGAGGGGCTTGCCTCTAGTAAGGAGGCTGTGGGGAGGCTTCCTGGAGGCGGCGGCATCAGAGTTGTGGATTGAAGGGTCCGCAGGAGAGACTGGGCGAGTCTTCCCAGGCAGAGGGAACCCACAGGAGAGGCTAGACCAGGGGCCGCCGTGGGCTGTCGGGTCCAAAGCATGGCCCATGAAGGGGTAGGCGGCGAAGCCGGCCTGGGGTGCAAGACCCCCATATGCAACAGCTCATCAAATCTCTGGTCGTTGCTGACCGTCCTCTGGGAGCAGAGTCGCCCCCGTTTGGGGACCAGAGGCACGTTGGTGGCTGGGGGCTCGTGAACCCATGT
>NW_021878578.1:0-730 GCF_006229205.1 Suricata suricatta
GTCATAGTATATATAATATATTAATTTATAATATATATCATCATATATAATTCATGTCATATATATATCATATATAATTCATTATATATATAATTCATAATATACATCATCTATGTAATATAACCTAAAGCAGGTATTGTTAGTTTAGGAACAATTTTGATTTTGAAATTTTTGTTGCCCAATAACTTTTGGTGATTTTCTTCCTTAGTTTTATGTGTATGTTACTTAAAATGTTCAAAACAGCTCTGTTTTAAAATATCTATTTATTTATTTGAGGGGAAGGAGACAGAGAGAGAGAATGCAAGTGTGTGGGAGGGACAGAGAGATAGAGAATCCCAAGCAGGCTCCACCTTGTCAGCACAGAGCCTGACATGGGGTCTCCATCTCACCAATCATAAGATCATGACCTGAGATGAAATTGAGTTAGATGCTTAACCAGCTGAGCCACCCAGGCACCTCAGACAGCCTTGAATTATTTTAATTGAACACAATTTCATTTAGTTAATCATTTCTATGTATAAGTTTGGAAATAAGCATAATAAGAAATGCTAAAGTCTAGAAACTTTAATATGAAAGAAAGCTAGATAATCTGTTGATCTAATTAAGAGACAGATTGACATTTAAAAGAAGTGATTCACAGGGTTCTCACATGTTGTTATATGGAACACTAACACTATGAAGGAATAATTTTGGTCTTGAAATTAAGGCAAATGAAATATATGCCTTGACT
>NW_021878579.1:0-730 GCF_006229205.1 Suricata suricatta
AGCAGCTTTTCCATTTTTTCAAAAACAAATGCTTTCCAATGAAAAATTTGGGTGCTTTTCTATTTACTTTATGACTACAGTGCTTGATTATTAGCACAGCAATCTCTTTGATTCTAAAGAATGTGCACTCAGAGCAGAAAGAAGTCTCTCTCTTCTCCCTGCATTCTCTCCCAGAGCCCATAGTCCTTAGTTGTAAGGGGAAGAATCAATCAAAGGAGCTCATTATAGGCTCTGGTATGTTAAGACTCTCTGACACATAGGTAAAATATTCTGTACTTACTTTATGATTAAGGATATTGCTGATGGTGGTTTATAAAAATTGAACTACTTGAAAAGCAATGGGGGTGATGTTCTATTTCAAAAGAAATCTGAGGAAAGTTATGGGGTAATTTAGCCCATTGATATTTAATTTTATATTTGTAATGTGTGTGCCATCCTTTAATAACTTCCATATTTATTTCCTATTGATATCCTATTGCCTTTCAAATTACACAAATATTGCAGTAAATTAAGAGTGTTTTGCCCATTTAGTACTACTATATTCAGATTCTGTAGTATTCCTAACTATAAGTAATATATTACTAATACGTAGAAAGGGTAGAGAGGAGAATCTGGGTAGATGGAGGTTTAATGAATCTGGTATCAAGGTAAGAGAGTAGGAGGATAAATCCAGGAGGCCCAATGTGTGAATAATGGGAATCCCAGAAGGTGAAAAAGGCCCAGATGGAGG
>NW_021878580.1:0-730 GCF_006229205.1 Suricata suricatta
CCTATGAATTAGAGGTCATTCTGGCTAAGTGACACACATTATTTCTATCACTGTGTATGGTTCTGAGTAGTTTCCCCTAATTCTTTTGAGTGACTCCCTTCTGGCTTTGGGGAGTTTCCGCACACATGAGCTTCTCACTACTCTGCTGAATGTTGGAGGAAGGGCCTCTGCAGATCTCTGGACTTCTTACTCTCTGCAACTCTTTCCTTCTTGAAACTCCGACCTATGAATTCTGGCCACTTTGATTTCCCTGGTTCTTGGCTCTACTTCCTCAATTCAGGGAGGCTGTGGGATTCCATCTGGATTGCCCTTTTTGTGTCATGGCCTGGAAAGTCTCTGAAGTCAGTATGTGGCTGCAGTCTCAGGCTTTCCCTTATTTATTGCTTGTGACTCAAAGATAACTGTCCCTTGTCACTTCATAATCAATGTCTTTGCCACTGTTTCTTATATATATTTTTTATGTGTTTTTACGCAGGAGAATAAATATGGCCCCTGATCCTCTAAATTGCTCAGAAGTATAAATCGCACACATATATCTGCATATATATGTGTGTGTGTATATGTACATGTATACTTTCTACATAAGTGTTCTTTCTTTTCAACCTGATTCTATTTAATTTATGAGGCAGTGACTGTTTATTATAAATTATCTTGCTTGTAGTATACAAGTTTACTCATACACTTGTAGCATACATCAGCAGATATTCTTGAACCTGAATATTAGAGAATA
>NW_021878581.1:0-1535 GCF_006229205.1 Suricata suricatta
GGAGTGGGAAAAGAGGATCCAAAGTGGGTTGTGAGCTGACAGCAGTGAGTCTGATGTGGGGTTTGAACTCACAAACTGGGAGATCATGACCCTGAGCTGAAATCAGATGCTCAACTGACTGAGTCACCCAGGTGCCCCTTTTAAAATTTTTTATTTAAATTCTGGTTAGCTAACATAGAATGTAATATTAGTTTTAGGTATACAGTTTAGGGGTTCAACACTTCTCTCTAACACGTGATGCCCATCACAACAAGTGTGCCCCTTAATCCCCATCATGTAGTTCACCCCGCCCCCATCACCTGTCCTCTGGTGACCATCAGTTTGTTCTCTTTCTTGGTTTTTCCTTTCTCTTTTTTCCCTTGTATGCTCATTTATTTTGTTCCTTTTCCTTTTTAACATTTATTCATTTTTGAGAGACTGAGAGAGAGAGAGAGAGAGAGAATGTTAGCAGGGGAGGGGCAGAAAGAGAAGGAGACACAGAATCTGAAGCAGGCTCCCGGCAATGAGCTGAAAGCACAGAGCCCAACACAGGCCTCAAACTCACAAACTGTGAGATCATGACCTGAGCTGAAGTTAGATGCCCAACCGACTGAGCCACCCAGTTGCCCCTCATTTATTTTATTTCTTAAATTCCACAAATGAGTGAAAAAAGATAGTTTTTGTCTTTCTCTGACTTATTTCCCTTAGCATAATACTCTCTAGCTCCATCCATGTTGCAAATGGTAAGATTTCATTCTTTTTATGGCTGCGTAATATTCCAGTGTGTGCATGCATGCGTGTGTATCACATCTTCATTTAAAAAATGTTTATTTATTTATTTATTTTGAGAGAGAGAGAGAGAGAGAGAGAGAGAGAGAGAGAGAGAGAGAAAACACAAGTGGGGAAGAAGCAGAGAGAGGGAGAGTGAGAATCCCAAGCAGGCTCTAGTCTGTCAGGGAAGAGCCTGACATGGGATTCGATCTCATGAACCATGAGATGATGACTTGAGCTGAAATCAAAAGTTGGACACTTAACTGACTGAGCCACCCAGGTGCCCCATATACATCTTCTTTACCCACTCATCAGTTGATGGACATTTGGACTCTTTCCATTACTTAGCCAGGGTTGGTAATGCTGCTGTAGACGTCGGGGTGCATGTATTCTTTCAAATTAGTATTTATATTTTTTTTCCTAAGAAACTGGAATTTTTCCCATGAGCCCCTCGAGTGGGCTTTATTTTGTTGTTGTTATTGTTTATCATTTTATCTGCAGCGTCAGGCTCAGCTTCTGGCGGCTGGTAGGTGGTCCATATTTGCAGACTGAGTGAGCCTATCAATCACAGAAAACTAAAGAAGACTTTCATATCCGTTCTTAGCGCAGCCTACAGTGAGGATCTAATACATACATTAAAGCACAAGAATGCAAAATATATTACATTTCTTTTAGTTCTGAGCCATCTGGGTATTCTTTGCTCATTATTTATATCTCTGGTTGTCGATGGTTATTTCTTTTCATCTTAATGTTAATGATATAAATCTAAATTCTCTTTAAAATGA
>NW_021878582.1:0-730 GCF_006229205.1 Suricata suricatta
CAAAAACACATTATGAATATGTTGTTTTAGTAAATGTAAAATAAACATCAAAGCTAACTCTGGTCATTTCTGTTTTACTTCTATTTAGGAAGCAAAAGACCAAGGAACAACTATCAAAAGACACTCATCTTGCCTTTAAACTTTGCTATATGTTGTTTAAATCTTACTTTTACTTATTGCTTATATCAGTGAAATAGCATAATAATAGGACATAATTTGAGTATTTGATTGAATATGTAAGTAATTAGCTGTACAAATGTTTGCATGGTTGCACATAATGCTATTCTAGCATTCTAGTAAGTGCCATTGTGTGGGCGATTAGAATATAAGAGTATAAAGATATTACTGAGAAAACTACATATTTTATCAGTATTTTGTTTTTATTTACCTCTATAATAGAAAGATAGATGTAAATGTATACCTATTTCTAATATTCTTCACTGGGGATTATTTTTAAGAAAATCACAATAAGTGTTACAATGTTGCATTGCCAGAACCATGCTTATCTTATTTAGTGTGGATTTTTGGTTTTAGGTACATGTGTAGGTGTTTAGGTGTCAGCCATATGACACCTCTGTGTACCCTGAAAACTTCCCAGAATCTACAGGCAATGTTATATCAAAGCTGGTAAAGAATAAAATCTCAAGCATTCCAATTAAATTATTGTCTTACTTGGTTTGTGCCTGCTGAATATTCACTGAGAGATAGATCAGAAACTCAACAGAGGAAA
>NW_021878583.1:0-730 GCF_006229205.1 Suricata suricatta
TTGGAGCCTAGAGCCCGCCCTGTATTCTGTGTCTCCTGCTTTCTCTGCCTATCCCTCCCCTGCTCATGATCTGTCTTTCCCTCTCAAAATATGTAAACATCCA
The DNA here is from genome assembly GCF_006229205.1 of Suricata suricatta. Taxonomy (NCBI): domain Eukaryota; kingdom Metazoa; phylum Chordata; class Mammalia; order Carnivora; family Herpestidae; genus Suricata; species Suricata suricatta. The sequence goes on from NW_021878583.1 coordinate 104, forward strand.
AAAAATAAGAAATACATAATTGGATAACTACATCTCTAACACACTAAAACTTTGAAACAAAGAAATAGACACAACTTATACTGTATGATATAAATGTAGTCCTCAAACATGTGTGTGCCTCTGTCGGCACCTTCAGTTCACAGTTTATCTGGCAGGAATAGAGTGTTCACAGTGGTTCTGTGAAACATATGCCACCTTATTACCTCAAAGGAAGAAAGGATGTAAAGTATATAACTGTTAAAAATGATCTTACTGAAGAAAGCAGAATCTCACCTAAGCCAGAACCATTTACCCCACCTCCTTCTCTCATCTGAAGTACCATTATGAACACTTCCCTGTCCACATGGTAACTGTGGAATTTATTGCAGTGGCTGCTGACATTCACGGATGTGGCCATAGAATTCCATCAGGAGGACTGGGGATGCCTGCGCCTCCATCAGGGGGAAGAGTACAGGGATGTGATGCTAGAGAGCTATGGACACCTCCTCTTCTTGGGTGATGATGACCTCCTGTATGTAAGCTAGCATGAGTTGCCTCCATGGTGAGTGACATGTAGAGAATGCATAGGTGGAATTGTCACTCAAAGGAAACTTTGCAACGAATGAGGGGATTGGGGGAACAACTACC
>NW_021878584.1:0-730 GCF_006229205.1 Suricata suricatta
ACTTACATCGTAAGATCTGCCATGAATGCTGCCGTGTAGACCGAGCTTATTTTAAGCTAACTAGTCTTATTGTCTCCCTACTCAAACTAGGACATTTTAATAATAAACAATGTTTAAAAGGATGTGGGAAGCATGCAGGGAATTCTTAAATTGTTCAGTGACAAAAGGGACCAATGATACCCTTGGCCATCATTATTAATCAGAGGAATAATCTGCCTGGTGGAATGGAGATACGTAGAATCCACCAGACACGGCACTCCCGCTTGAAGAGGCCAGGTTGGGTACAGCTACCATTTGTTTGTGACACTCCCTGAACTGACCCATCCCCTTGCTGACGGGCACATTTCCTCTTCTTCTTACTTCTTACGGCTGAGCTGATGCTAAGTCCCATCAGTGCTCTCCTATCTTGGACTGCAAACCATTTTGCTTTTTGAGGGACACAGTACATCTGCTCTGATTCATTATGTGCTGGATGTATAATTTAACTCTCAGAGAACGGTATAATTTTAACTGTTTCAAAATTCTGCCCCTTCTTGCCCCATTTTAGTCCTGATGATGGGGGAAGTCTATAAAAAGCCTTGTAAAGTTTCATACATGCACATAATTTTTTTTCTTTTTCTTTTTTAAATATTCCACTCAGTTGTCAATTTAATAGGGATCTACTGGCAAAATTTGACTCCTTCACTGAGGAAAGTTTTTTTTTTTTGAAGTTATATAAAACAGTTGTGTG
>NW_021878585.1:0-730 GCF_006229205.1 Suricata suricatta
CCCACCTTTAATTCCTGGGGAGTCCCTTGATTTTCTCACATGGAAATTAGCCAAATATATAAATGCAAATGATTCTCATCCAATTTCCCTCAGAGGCTCCACTCCTCCCTTTATTTCTGCCTCCCATATGCTCTCTATATTTGTGCCATGACATCCAACATTGTTTTCAAGAGTACTGATAATTCAAAAGAAGAGAATCCCTCTCTGCTCCAGAGGCTCACCAGGAATCCAATCTTCTGGCAAAAATGAACATAGTGTACCCAATTCCCAGGGCTTGGGAAAGATTAACGTGCACAATGTAAGATTCCCAGGCCAGCGTCCTGACACAGTGCATCCTCATACACGTGGAGCATGTGGTAGATACTTAATAAACATCCCTTTACTGGAGGAGTAAACATGTGTACCCCAAAGAGCCTTGCTCAGATACCACGGCCTTATCTAGTCCCTTTCCAACTTGCAGGGGATTTGCAGAGAATAACATCTTCTCAAAAGCTGTTAGTATTTTCCACTGGCAACAGCAGTACTTGTGTTGAGATAAGATGGTTGGGTATAAGGCACTCAGGGGTGTTCTTCTGCTTTCCCTACCTTAGTGCTACTGGAGATGGAGTCTGGGGACAGCAACCTCTCAAGGCTTGTTAAAAATACCAATGAATGACCTTCATCCAAACTTAGGGAAGTCATGATATCTGAGTGTGGGCCCCAGACTCTCTTTTTAATGAGAACCCCAAGT
>NW_021878586.1:0-730 GCF_006229205.1 Suricata suricatta
TACATAGAGGTCGTTCTAAAGCTCCTCTCTTCTCAAGAGAAATACAGGCTTGTGTTTAGAAGAATCACCAAGAAAGTCCCACTCCGAGAGCAGTTATTCAGAGATCGATACGAAATTTAGGGACGCAGGTGACTTCCAACCCTCATAGATCCATCATTGTTCATTTTATTCAGGGATCAGGTGTAGTGAAGCTGGATGACGGCATAAATCCAAGAAGAGAAAGGTAGGTTTTCACGCAGTAACGAGACACTCAACACTTCCATCATAAAGCAGACACGTACACAGTGTCATTTCCCTTGAGGGAGGAGTCGTGGCCTCTTTCTCCATGTGTGGCCTATGTCCTTGAAAAGAGCAAAGGGCCAATAAAAGGGCTGCCTTTTGATTTTACAGTCAAAGGTCTCCTTCCCCATGAGCTGCAGCCTGAAACCTGGAATCAGTTCAGAGGTCTCTCCAGAGGACAGCCCCCCAACACCCACCCTTCCATCTGGTCAAGAGATAAAGACTTTTCATCGTTCTTTCTCGTACTTTACTGTATAAACACCTGTGCGAATTCTGTCCAGACTTGGTTGTCACTAGTGTGCTGCCCCACACGCTGTCCATCTGATCATCAACTGTTCTCTAATGGAGGAGTCCGCCTCGCTCGTCCTTGTCTAGGTTGATACAGGATTCTTCTGTTTTGCTTCCCTGGCACGACACAGCAGTGTTAGAGGAAGTATTCAACATCTCAACA
>NW_021878587.1:0-730 GCF_006229205.1 Suricata suricatta
ACTATAAAATGCTTTGTAATCAAAAAAGCTTTATTAAAAATGGTATGATTATGTTACACATGGTAGAAATACATATATGTCTGATTTGACTATTTCTTCTTTATGCCCTAAATTATTAGCCATTCATAGTTTTCCAAAATTCTCTTACATACATATTTTCCAGGGCTACTTAACTGGAAAACAGAAATACTAGAATTTCCATTTGGCTCTTTTAACACTGAAATCACTGATCTTTCTGTTGTAATAGCTCACTAGCCCCTGGTAAGTTGCAAAGCATAGTGTACTTGAACCCAACTGTCCCTTAGTTCCTTGTTCCACAAAGTGTGATCCCTGGACTTGCAGCTGGGATCCAAAATCCAGAGAAGTTTCAAAGTTTATAATCTTTTCTTTCATTCTGTCACTAAATATGGTTTCTATATTCTGGCGGTGGTGCACATCTATTCTGGGCCTACAAATCAATTTGGGGCATATGAAATGGGACCATTTACCTGAATGTGAATCTTTCACATTCATCAAAAATGTGTAACAGGAATGCTGAAATTAGGGACGTATTTCTTAACTGAGAAGCTGAGAGTTGTTCTGCTTTTACAGCTACTATTTCTCTAACCACATTTTACAGGAGGCAGGAGACTTAAACTCCCTTTGGTGAGGAGTGCCTGGATGTCTCAGTTGGTTAAGTATCTGACTTTGACTCAGGTCATGAAGTCACAGCTCGTGGGTTTGAGCCCTA
>NW_021878588.1:0-730 GCF_006229205.1 Suricata suricatta
CAAATAATGATCTTGCAGCTTGTGAGTTTGAGCCCCGCGTTGGGCTCTGTGCTGACAGTCCGGAGCCTGGAGCCTGCTTCGGATTCTGTGTCTCCCTCTCTGTTTGCCCTCCTCCCCAACTCATTCTGTCTCTTTCTCAAAAAAATAAATAAAAACATTAAAAAAAAAGAGAGAGACAAACCAAAAAATAGACTCTTAACTACAGAGAACAACTATAGAGAACAACTATAGAGAACTGATTACCAGAGGGAAGTGGGTGAAGGGGATTAAGAATACACTTATCAGAGCATCTGGGTGACTCAACCAGTTAAGCATCCAACTCTTGGCTTTGGCTCAGGTCATGATGTCACAGTTCACAGGATCGAGCCCCACAGCAGCTCTGCATTGACAGTGCAGAACCTGCTTAGGACTCTCTCTCACCTCTCTCAATAAATAAATAAATGTTAAAAACTTAAAAAGAGAGAGAGAGAGTACACATCATGATAAGCACTGAGTAATATATAAAATTGTTGAATCACTATATTGTATACCTAAACTAATGTAACACTGTGTGTTTACTACACTGAAATAAAAAAAAAAATGGCCACAATTTTATAGCCCACTAATGGGTCACAACTGAAGATTAAAAAACCCTTAGTATAAATAATGGAGCAAGAAAAGCTTTATACTGTATAGAGTTAGACTCTAATCCTTGGGGTTAGTTGATATGTTTTTAGTTTTTAGACTTTTT
>NW_021878589.1:0-730 GCF_006229205.1 Suricata suricatta
TCGGAGCTTCAATGTTCTCATCTGTAAAATGGGGCCAATTATCGCTCTCCTGTCTGCCTTACAGCGTTGTGATGAACCCCGCCCCCCGCCGTCCGCGCATCAGGGAGTCGTAAGGAAAGGAGGCTGTTTGTCACATGCTCCAAGGGGCGCTACGCACACGCGTGGACACAGCCATTCCTCCCGCCGCCCGGGAGGCGGATGGCTGTGTTACCACCTTCCACGGACGAGAAAACGCCACTGACCTGCTCCCTGGCGCCACGGGCTGAATGTGGCTCAGATCAGGCGTCTGGCCTGGCAGGCGCCTCTCCGGACACAGTGCCCAGGCAGGGACCGCCGTGTGACCGTGTCAGATAGTGGTGGGCGAGGGGCAGTGCCACAGTGCCTTCCGAGAGAGGAGCGGGCCCGGCTGTTCTGACACCCCTCGGTCCGCCTGGGACCTGCGGTCCACACCCCGGCCTGCACACGGACACACGCGAGCCCGCAGCTGTCTGTGCGGTCACAAGCAAGGATGGGATGGGTCGTGTGTTTCTATCCCCTTCTGAGATCTGGGCTTGTCCCCTGGATCGTCACAGGGCAGGGGCTCTGGGAGGAGCTTGGAATCCCTGGTGTGGTCCAAGGAGCATGAGTTCTAGCCTCAGAGACATCGCGATTCAAATCTGGACTCTCTGAGGCCTCAATAGCCTCATCTCTAAAATGGGAATCTTTAGGGGCACCTGGGTGGCTCAGTCAG
>NW_021878590.1:0-730 GCF_006229205.1 Suricata suricatta
GGGGACTTAGTCTGAGAGAGTGATTGGGAGACCAATGGAACAGTTGAGATTAGAGGTGATGATGGCCCGAATGATGGCCTTGGGCATAGTGTCATTCATTCATTCATTCATTCATTCATTCACCAATCAGATAGCGAGTCAGATGTTGGGCTAGGTTGGAATCAGCAGTGAAGAAAAATGCATACAGTCCTTGCCCACACGGGGCTGACTTTCTATGGGGCGGGGAGGTGGGTTGGAGAAAGATAGTAAATAAGATAATAATTCAAGTGGTGACAGGCACTGTGGAGGAAAATTGCATAGGGTCAGGATTTTGAGACTGATGGAAGAGAGGAAGGGTTCTGTTTTCTTGTAAGTTTATTTATTCTGAGAGAGAGCACAAGCAGGGGAGGGGCAGCGAGAGGGAGAGACAGAATCTCAAGCAGGCTCCGTGCTGCCAGTGCAGAAGTCCGATACGGGGCTTGATCCCATGAACTGTGAGAGCATGACCTGAGCCTTTTGGCTCAGAGTTAAGAGTTGGTTAAGAGTCGGATGCTTAACCTACTGAGCCACCCAGGTGCCCCCAGGAAGGGCTCTTTTAAACAGGTGGTCAGGCATGGATAGAAACTTCTCCAAAGAGGGCGTCCAGGTGGCCAATAGACACATGAAACGATGCTCAGTGTCACTCATCATCAGGGAAATACAAATCAAAACCACACTGAGATACCACCTCACACCAGTCAGAGTGGCTAAA
>NW_021878591.1:0-730 GCF_006229205.1 Suricata suricatta
TGGTCCTATTGTGGGATCCTAATAGAGAAATTGGATGGGTGGTCTTTGGAAGTCTCTGAGTATGTGAAAACAAATTTTAAAACAGCTTTATTGAGATGTAATTAGCATATCCCAAATTCACCCATATGGTGAATGAATTTATCAAAGGCTTTAGTACATTTAGAGTTATTTAGAGTTGTAGGTTGTTTTTTTTTTTTTTTCCCCTGGCAGGGCAGAAAAGCACTAGCATTTCAAGTCTCAGCAAGGGGAAAAGTGCCCTTTTTAGATTCAGTTTTTCCAAGTTCACAGGGTCTGAGACCAGGAGGTTCTGCGTGGAGAGCTTGGCCGGAGGGAGAGGCTGTGGACCAGGCTGATCTTGTATGAACTATAGGCACCTTTAACTCGCGAGACAGACTGACAGGTCAGCCTCACTGTTCCAGGCTAGTGGGTCCCAGGAAACATGGGCAGAAAGGGCTAAGACTGGTTTCCTTCTAACAAAGCTTATGGTTAAAGACTTGATTCCTTATTTGGATTTGGTATTTACTGGGTTCAAATCCAGCCCTGGCCACTTAAATTACTGTGCATGTTATACTGGGCAATTTACTTTGACTGCTGAATCTATTTCTTCATTTATAAAATGGGAGTAATACCTATTTTGCAGGACCTCTGGAGAACTGAGAGAAGTAATGTGAAGTAGCTGGCATGCAATGGGTGTTCACTGTTAATTCCTCCCTAACCTTCACCCACGTCC
>NW_021878592.1:0-1535 GCF_006229205.1 Suricata suricatta
TTCCAGTGGAAGGAGGGTCTGTGTGGGGAACGCTTCTTGTGGGAGATGAGGCTCGGGCTGGTTCTCAGAAGACAGAAGAGATGAAGGGACAGGGAGAGTCCAAGTGGATGAAAGAATATGAGCAAAGACTGAGGGAGAGAAGTCTGGCCAGAAAGAGGATGGGATGGGATGGATTTGAGCACCGCCCCCCACACACAAATTGCCTGTGAGGAGCTTCTCAGATCATCCTTTTTGTGTAGGTCTTTTTTTATGTTTATTTATTTTGATAGTGAGAGAGTGCAAGCATGAGAAGAGCAGAGAGAGAGGGAGACAGAGAATCCCAAGCAGTCTCCACACCATTAGCACAGAGCCTGATGGGGGACTTGAACTCACGAAACCATGAGATCCTGACCTGAGCCGAAATCAAGAGGAGGATGCATAACCAACTGAACCGCCCAGATGCCCCTCTACAGCTGTGGAAGAACTCGGACCTGTGCGTGCCGGGCTGGGGGATAAATAATAAAGGCTGCAGGTGCTTTGAGGTCTGAGCCTAGAGGACACGGGAGGGAGGAGGATGCTGGGCCTCCTCCCTAATGCCCTGCCCCTCACCTGGGAGTGCAGTGAGGCTTCCAGAGACGCTTAAAGAGGGGCTCACTAGCTTTGGGGGGCTACAAGGTGGAAGCAGTGTGGCTAGAGAGCTGGGGAGCCTAGGAGCTAGAGGTGGTGTCGAAGCCAGACAGCACCTTGGGGTGTCAGAGGAAGACGGAGTTGGCACTTATTGGTCTTTTCTGACTTTAAGAGTCAACTGATGACTTGAAATAAGCATAGAAGTCCTGGGGCTAGGTCTCTCAGCTGCGCGGCTGACATGGTAGTGTCCCTGTGCTTCCCGCCCCCGGCTTGGCTCACTAGGCTGCAAGACTGAGCCAGGTAAACATCCTCCCAGGTCCCCTTACCCTTGGAATGTGGCCTCAGCTCAGCAAATGCATCCTTTGGGGGTGTGAATAGCTGCAGAACCACCCCCCAGAATCCATTGTTCTGGACGTTCCAAAACAACCAGAACAAACCCTCAACAATCTGGGAGCCAGGAGGCAGTGCGGAAAGGGCCCGTGGGGGCCTTTGTCCTTAGGCATCCAGACGTTTACATTTTCCACATTAATGAGCTAGGAAATGGCTCTTTTTATGCCAGTAATAACAACCACCACCCCCTCCATGTTCTCATCTAATCCTGGCAAAAAACCAAGCAAGGCTAATATTAGCATCCCGTTACAGAGATGAGGGGTTGACGTTCCAAGAGAGGCCTGTGACCTCCAGCACAGAGAAGGCTTGAGCTAAGTCTCGAACCCAACACCCCACCTTCTTTCCAGTCCAGCTCATTCAGGCCAGCTGCATCCATCAGGAGACAAGACTGGCCTAAAGGGAATTGCTGGGTACCGTTGAGCTTCCCAACACAGCATCAGCCAGATACGGAAGCAGACTCCGGAGACGTGGCCAGGAGGCCAGCCTTATCCAGCACCACCTGCCCCAAAGTGCCAGCTGAGTGGGGCTGGTCAGGCCAT
>NW_021878593.1:0-730 GCF_006229205.1 Suricata suricatta
TGAGATCATGACTTGAGCCAAAATCAAGTCAGATGGTCAACCACCTGGGCCCTGCAGGTGCCCCAGGATTAAAATTTATTTCTAATTTATTTCCAAATTGTCTATATGGCTCTTTTCATTTGAATTTTATTTAAAATTTTGAATATTCTAGTTTTAATTAATTTCTTTGTAATAAATTTTCAAATGGCAAAAGCTATTATATATTACATGTAATAGAAGAATTATACTTTCATGAATAGTTTATGCTGTTTGTAGATATCAAAATTTTACTAAGATATTGAAAATAGGAGCTTACAAATTATAGTTTTTTATATGCAGAAGGAAAAATGAAAAGCCAAACGATCATTTCAAAATCCATAATTGTTACAAAATGATTTTAATGAAAACTTCTATATAAAACTAGCAGTATAATAATCCACATTACATTACCTTCTCAGAAAATTTGATTTGGGTAATTCTTTAATAATTTGTCAACTTCCTGCATCAAGTCACCCATGAAATAGCTCAATTTCTACATACTTGACTGTATTTGTGTTCCATACCAAAAGAGGCATACATACTCTATTTCCTAATCACCCTTTTACTTCAAATTCAGTTACATTGAGTCAACTATTTATATGACTTTCACACATCATTTACCATTGTAACTTCACATGAAACTGTGAGGTTTACAATGTCATCTTACAGATAATTAGAGAATAGAGAATATAAGTAACTTTGTAATCTTCAC
>NW_021878594.1:0-730 GCF_006229205.1 Suricata suricatta
AGATCCTCTTGATTTTCTTCCTCAAGTAGATGGCACAAGACTGGGTAAAAACAGTTGTCTCTTCACTGCACTTCCATCTGACAGTGAAAAGTCTGCTTTCATGTTCATTTCACAAAGTGGTTTTGTTCTTCAGCCTTCAGTGAGCATCGGTATCTGTGCATGTGTGTGTGTTTATTCATGTGCTGCACTCATGCTGATTCTTTGCAGCAAGTTAACACAGAACCAGGCTGACTGGGTTCAGACTTGTGATTCTGACACTAACTAGCTGTGTGACCTTAGGGAAGTCACGTAACCATACAGGCCACCACTGGCCGATAGAATTTAGTGCAAGGATTGCAATGGTCTATAATACGTGCTGTCCAATACATTCATCCCCAGACATATATGACTATTGATCACTGGAAATATGCCTACTATTATTGAGGAATAAAACATTTATTTTTTTATTTCATTAATTCAAGTTAAAATCACCACATATGGCTAGTGGCTGCTATATTAGTGCTAATCACTGCTAATCTATAGTCTTTGTTTTTTTTGTCTGCCAAAAATTGATAATAATAGTTCCTACCTTGTAGGAATATTGTGAGGAATAAATTAAATATATAAAGTACGTGGGGTAGCACCTGGTACATAAGTATTTGTAGTTACTGTTATTGAGTACTTATTAGATACAAAGTGCCATATTAACATCATTACTATTGATAGAAAAATAGGCATCTGGCTCTGACCT
>NW_021878595.1:0-730 GCF_006229205.1 Suricata suricatta
GAGGAGAACATTTAACAGTGAGCAGTGGTTTTTGAAATTCACAATATGGGTATAAGACTCTTATTCTCACCAAAGTGCAATAAGATTGATCCGACTGGCCCAAGTAACTCTTCAGGTCCCTCTTATCATGGCTTTTATATCCGATTGTGAGCTCAGAATTTATCTGGTGAAAAAGATTAAAGAAAAAAAAAACCCAGTTCACAGCGGACAGCGACTGAGATGAGCAAGATAACCATAAGCGGCCGCCATCTAGTGCGATGAACAAAATGTGACAAAGAGAAGAAAGAGCATCCCGAACACTGGAACCGGAACACTGTGCACGTGTATCCGGAGTTTTCTGACAGAGGGTCTAACCGGAATTTCGATGTTCCTGGTGGAGGAAACTGGGCAGACCCTTTGCAGCATCAATTTGAAAATGAAAAGTAGGCAACCCTGTCGTTTTTAGGGGTGCATGTCTGTAGGTTGGCGATGTTACGAGGAAGAGCAGGGAGATGAATATCGCAGAAGGCGAGATAATAGTGGCATCAGAGCGAGAGAGAGGAGGATGTGAGTGGGCAGGGGCACCCAAGGGGCTTCTAGGAGGCTGGCGTTTCCTTGATGGGACATGGTTCCAGGGATTGTCAATAACCACAGGTCTATGACGATGCCAGCGTGGTTGTGCACTGTTGTAGATGCGTAAGAGGTCTCATAAGAAATTTAAGAATACATCAAGCTATTTACAATGGAATAC
>NW_021878596.1:0-730 GCF_006229205.1 Suricata suricatta
ACATGAGCGTACAAGCAGGGTATGGGAGAGGGGGCAGAAAGAGAGAGGGAGAAAGAATCCTAAGCAGGCGCACACTGTCACTGCAGAGCCCCACACTGGGCTTGATCTCACAAACAGGGAGATCCTGACCTGAGCTGAAATCAAAAGCCAGACACTTAAGGGACTCAGCCACCCAGGCACCGCCCACGCCCACACACACACACACACACACACACACACACACACACACACACACACACACCTCAGTTTTAAAGGAGAAACAAAGGCACCTGAGTAGCTAAGTCATTTAAGCATGCAACTTGGGCATAGGTCATGATCTCACAGCTGGGCTCATGAGTTCTAGTCCCGCGATGGACTCTGTGACAATAGCTCAGAGCCTGGAGCCTGCTTCAGATTCTGTGTCTTCCTCTCCCTCTGTCTGTTCCCTCCTCATGCTCAATCTCTCTCTCCTCTCTCTTAAAAATAAATATTTAAAAAAATTATTTTTAATACAAGAAAAACATGGGGCTCCTGGGTGGCTCAGTTGGTTAAGCATCTGACTTCAGCTCAGCTCATGATCTCATGGATTGTGGGTTGGAGCCCTGTGAGCTGTGCTGACAGCTCAGAGCCTGGAGCTGCTTCAGATTCTGTGTCTCCCTCTCTCTCTGCCCCTCCCCAGCTCATGCTCTGTCTCTCTCTGTCTCAAAAAAATTGAGGGGCGCCTGGGTGGCTCAGTCGGTTAAGCATCTGG
>NW_021878597.1:0-730 GCF_006229205.1 Suricata suricatta
TGCTCATGTTTTCATTTAGGCTTTCTAAGACATATTTACATCTGATAGAACGTTGAGAAACATTCCTTTCTAATGTCTTTTTTTGAAAGAAAGAGAAAGAGAGAGAGAGAGCAGGAGAGGGTAGAGAAAGAGGGAGACACAGAATCCAAAGCAGGCTCCAGGCTCTGAGCTGTCAGCACAGAGCCTGAAGTGGGGCTCAGACTCACAAACCGTGAGATCATGACCTGAGCCAAAATTAGTCACTTGACTGAGCCACCCAGGCCACCCTAAAAAGCATATCTTTTCAAATATGTTATTTATTTTTAATGCAGATCTTTTTTCCAAATCCACGACTATACTCTAAATTTAAACAGCATTTTATAAGCATGTTATTTGTTGCATATAACTATATAAGAAAGTGTATAAAATATGCAGTTAGATGCTATTGATAGGTGGCAGCAGCAGCACCATTTACCTAAACACAAGAATTACCAGCAACAAGTTATTAAGCACTTATTGTTAACCAAGCATTTTATAAGAGTAATTTATGATTCTCACAAACTCCCTGAAATGTATCACCCCATGTTTGAAGAATATAAGGTTCAGGGACGCTTAGATTTGGTTGAGCATCCAGCTCTTGATTTTGGCTCAGGTCACAATCTCACCATTGGTGAGTTCGAGCCCCAGATCAGGCTCTGTGCTGACAGTGTGGAGCCTCCTTGGGATTCTGTCTCTTCCTCTCTCTCTCTCT
>NW_021878598.1:0-730 GCF_006229205.1 Suricata suricatta
ATGAAAACTAACTGTGTGGCCATATATATAACATATATGATGGATAGAGCCTGCCTTTTTAAAATATATTTTAAGATATATTTTAAGTAGATTAAGTTTCCTAACAGAGAGCTCATTAATGAGTGGAGGACAAATTATGTTTTAAAATCTATAGAGAAGAAACCATGTACAAACAAATAGTATGACATGTTAAATTCTCATAAAAACATCAGAAAATATGCATTTTAAAGAGACTGCCAATGTGCTAACACATAGAGTTACCCTCAATATGATTGGACTGTCTTAAACTTTGTATACTAATGTTCATGACACCATTATTCTTACTAGCCAAAAAGTAGAAACAGCTCAAATTTCCATCAGCTGATGAATGGATAAGCAAAATATCTATCCACATATGGTATATTGTTCAGTCATAAGAAGGAATGAAGTACTGATTCATGCTACAATCTAACATAAATTCTGAAAAGATTACCTAAGTGGAAGAAGTCAGTCACAAAGGACCACACATATATAACTCCATTTACATAAACTGTCCAGATAGGGCAACTTATACAGACAGAAAGTAGATTATTGCTTGCCTTCGGGCTGGTGTGGGTGTAGGGGAAAGCTGGAGGAAATAGGAAGTGAATCCTTACAGGTTGGAGGTTTCTTTGAGGAGTGAAACAAATACTACAAACACTGAATTTACTAAAAACCATTGAGTTATATACCTTAAATGGGTAAACAATAA
>NW_021878599.1:0-730 GCF_006229205.1 Suricata suricatta
AAAAACAAGGAAACCAAAAGGAGAAAGGAAGGAAAGGAGAGGAAAGAAAAGAAGAGAAGAAAGAAAAATGGAGGACAGAGACAACAAAGGACAATGAACAGTCTAAAAGCATATAACCAGCCAAGGGGAGAGGTAAGAATGAAATAAGGGAGACTATATTCAGGCATCTTTGAGGTTGTCTTCTTTTGGAGTCTGTGTGTTTTTCCTCTCATTCTTGAGATCAGAGTATTGAAGCTTCATTCCTTCTTAGTTTGACAGATGTGGGCAGGCGAAGATTACAGCACTCCCTACTTCTCTGCCATCTTGCTTTTGACACAGTGATTTTCAAATATAATTTCCCATTTGGTAGGTTGCTTTTTAATTTTGTTGATGGGTTTTGTTTTGTTTTTGCTATACAGAAGCTTTTTATTTTTATTCATTTTGAATATTTTAAATTTATTTTTAATTTTGAGAGAGGGAGAGTGTGCAAGCAAATAGGAGAGGGTAACAGTGAGAGGGAGGGAGAGAATCTAAGGCAGTTTCCACCCTTAGGAAGGAGCCCAGTGTGAGGCTCAAAATCATGAGCTGTGAGATCTTGACCTGAGCTGAGATCAAGACTTAATCAAGGCTTAATCAACTGAGCCACCTAGGTACCCCCAGTGCTTCGTAGTATGATTTGGTCTCACTTGTTTATTTTTGCTTTTGTTGTCTTTGCTTTTGGTGTCAGATTCAAAAGAATCATCACAAAAAC
>NW_021878600.1:0-730 GCF_006229205.1 Suricata suricatta
AAATATCTACTGGGACATCTCAGGGTCCTATGACTGAGATAAGCAGATGAAAGATAGGACACCTAGTTAAATTTGAATTTCAGATAAACCAGAAATACTTGGTCTATAGTGTAAGTGTGTCCCCCAAGTTTTGCATGCAGAGGAGGCACAGAAAGTGACGAAGTGAAAAGATCTTTGACTAGTTCTACTACTGAGTTTGAACAACAAGGCAATGGATCCTCAGGGCTTGAGGTCATTTCCAGGCACAGCCTGAGAGACGACGCAAGCCCCACGCCAGGTATGGTGACCACTTGTCCTATCACGGGAAGGAGAGCAGAACATCGAAGATGATCTGTCAGGGATCTGAAACTTTGTTTGAGCCAAAGAGACAGTCTGGTGCTTGTGGACTTCTGCAAATAATGTTTTTGGGTACACCAAATATGACATAATGGATTACAAAAGAAACCAATTACATGAAACCTCATTTATCAAAATATTTTAGGGGAATGGGTAAAATAGGTGATGGGGATTAAGGAGCACAGTGATTGTGATAAAAAAATACTGAAAAAATATTGACTGTGGAAAAAAAAATAAACGATAGCCTGATAGCTAGAAATACTTTAAAATAAATTGTGATACGGCAAAGTAGGCTTTTAATTACAAGTTTAAATAATAAGAACTAATGACTCTCAAAATCACTGTCATTTCAAAATAGTGATGGGTCTGAACAATAACTCAGTCATGCCAAATA
>NW_021878601.1:0-730 GCF_006229205.1 Suricata suricatta
TTTCCTTGAAAGACTATTCATCTGTAAGTCCTTGGTTTAAAATTACTGCTTGTATCCTGTCATTTTCTCCTCCTCCTAATCCTCCTTCCAATACATGGTTGAATTTTGCCCGTGATATTTTACGTCTAGGCATCTATTCGGGTAAATTTTGTTAACTTATTCCTCCACAGGAAGGAGAAAACCACATCCCCTCCTGGCAAATGGGAGGATTTTATCTCAGTTTATAGAATGTTTTATACAGCGTTCATTTTAATCTTCCTTCATATGATGAATTGCTGATATCTCTCTTCTTAGGTAATAACACTTTGGTGCTAAAGCAAAATGTGAACATTTACAGGTACCTTTTTAAAAAAAGGTATCTTTTCAAAAGAAATACTTTCCAGGGGCCCCTGGCTGGCTCAGTCAGTAGAGCATGTGACTCTTGATCTTGGGGTTGTAAGTTCAAGCTCCATGTTGAGTGTAGAGATTGCTTAAAAATAAAACCTTAAAAAAATATTTTCCATTTACTCTAAAGCAACTGAAAAAAATCACTGGAGGGGTGCCTGGGTGGCACAGTGGGTTAAGCGTCTGACTTGATTTCGGCTCAGGTTATGATCTCATGTTTGTGAGTTTGAGCCCCACATCGGGCTCTAGCTGACAGTACCTGCTTGGGATTCTCTCTCCCTTTCTCTCTGCCCTTTCCCTGCCCACACACTCACTCTCTCTCAAAAATAAAATAAACATTTTTGAA
>NW_021878602.1:0-730 GCF_006229205.1 Suricata suricatta
ACTCTGGTTTTGATATTGAGGTAATGCTGACTCCTAAAGTGAGTTTGGAAATTTCCCTTGGCTTCTATTTTTTGGAAGAGTTTGAGAAAGAATGCATTAATTCTTTCTTAAATGTTTGGTAGAATTTACGAAAGAAGTCATCTGGTGGTAGATATTGTTGTTGTTGTTATTAGGAAGTGTTTGCTTACTGATTCATTCTCTCTATTGCTGTGTTCAGATTTTCTATTTCCTCATGATTCAGGTTTGGTAGGTTGGATTTTTCTAGGAATTTATCCATTTTTTTTCTAGGTTGCCCTATTTGTTGGCACATAATTGTTTATTTTAGAGTCTTTGATATTTTTTCTTTGGTATCAATTGTAATGTCTTCTACTTCATTTCTAATTTTATTTACTTGAGTCATCTCTTTTTTTTCTTGGCATGTCTAACTAATAGTTTGTTGATTTATTAATTTAAAAAAAAAGTTGGGGGGCGCCTGCATGGCTCAGTCAGTTAAGCGTCTGGCTTCTGGCTTTGGCTCAGGTCATGATCTCACAGTTTGTGGGTTCAATCCCCGCATTGGGCTCTGCTCTGACCTGTAGCTCAGAGCCTGGACCCTGCTTCGGATTCTGCGTCTCCCTCTCTCTCTAGCCCTCCCCTGCTCATGCTGTCTCTCTCTGTCTCTCAAAAATAAGTAAAAAACAAAAAAATAAAAATAAAAAAATAAAAAGTCGGGCACCTGGGTGGCTCAGTT
>NW_021878603.1:0-1535 GCF_006229205.1 Suricata suricatta
ATTGCTTTACTTTTTCTATCCATCACCAAGGCGATGATTCTATTTTAGTGAAAATCCATTGAACTCCGATCAAGTCAGATGGCTGTTATCATTGGAGACTCCAGAGCTGTCAGGCCATAATCGGTACAGATGCCAGACCCCGGAATGGGGGGCTCCGGGCCAGGGATGGTCTTATGGGGGGATCTTTTGGGTCCTTCTCCTTTTTAAAATTTCATCTGATCATTTGGTTTTAAGTATTTTTTTCCAGCTGTTCAGTCTGCAAGTGATGAAATCTGGTTATGTAAGGGAGAATGAACCGATTACAGGCAATTTAGGGATAGTTTGGAGACACAGTGGCTTCTCCTGTCATGCTACACTGCTTACCGTGTTCCTAGTAACCTAATAACCTACCCATCAGAATACCGACGCACACCTGAGTGATCAGAGGCCTGAACATAAGGGCGCGCATGCACACTCCCAGCTTAGCAAGAAACCACCAAACGTCCGCTACACTCTTTTGTGGTCTCAACGTACATATTTTCTGACACCACCCTTGGCAATAGAACACAATGCTAACAGGCTCTTCTGTCTCGCTGGCTGTATTTGCATGATCAATGTCCCTGCTTCCGTTTGCATGCATTTGGGAAGGTTTTAGTCTACAGTTACCGTCTTGAACGTGGTGGCGGGTAGGGGGCAGGGGGAGGGTGAAAAGAAAAATGAATTCCAAAGCTCCCTGAAAAATTCTTTTAGGCTCCTCTTCTGGTTATGGATTTAATTAAATCTGACATTTGAAGAAAACCATTTAAACATATATGCTGGTCCGCCACTATTCTAAACTTTTACTAAACTGGGGGGGGGAGGGGGGAGGGGGGTTTGAATATGGATGACAGAAGGATTTTTAATCAGGATCCTGTAGCTCTAAGTGATACTTAACTATCCAACAGTGAATTATTTTCCCCGTGGATTGTGAAGGATCGTATCTCTTCCACTGCCCCGGTGGAAGGCCAGTCCCTGCCAGGGTGGGCTGAAAAGGACCAAAGTAAGGCCCCCAAAAGCTAAGCGCCTATGCGTGTTCATCTCACCACTTACTAAAATGTGAAGCAATCTTTCCATTTATTTTCTCTTGTGCAATCCATATCTTTATTCTCCTTTATTAGTGAGGGTAATTGAATATTGACTGTGCATTTTAAATACATTTTCATCCTAAATAATAGCGACGATAATAAGGGCAGTTATTTATTGGTCACTTACGGTGAACCAGGCTTTGTGCAAGTCCTTTATATACGTCGTCTACCTAAGTCTTAAAACCTCCTCTAAATGCGATGGGAGCATCTCTACTTACACATGCGGAAAGAAGGGACATGAGGGCATCAGCAATTAACCAGATCATCGCCATTCAGAAGGGCAGCCGTGTGACAATAATACTGATGTCCATCCTATAGAGCTGGATTAAACAGTATCTGCATTAGTTCTCTAGGGTTGCAAAGTAGGAAGCCAGAAATTTATTCTCTTGGAGTTCTGGAGGCTGAACGTCTGGGCTCACAGGGATGGTGCCT
>NW_021878604.1:0-730 GCF_006229205.1 Suricata suricatta
GGATTCTGTGTCTCCCTCTCTCTCTGCCCCTCCTCTGCTCACACTCTATCTCTTTCTCAAAAATAAATAAACATTTTTTAAAAAGCTCTTAAAAATTAAAAAAAATTAATATAAAGAATTATGTAAAGAATTATTAAATTGGGGAACGGGAACTGCTAAGGGGTAAAGGTAACTCTAACACGGACAGCAGTACACAATGGTTCTTGGGCCGGATCTGGATTTTGCCAGTTTCTTGGTAGTTTTAACTCCGCTATGCCCATTTGTTTAGTTATTGTCTGTGGCTACTTTTTGCGCTACAGGATCAGAGTTTAGTTGTTGTGACAGAAACCCTAAGTATTTGCTCTCTGGGTCTTTCCAGAAAATGTGTGCCAGCCCCTGCCCTAAGAATACACGGATAGTCTGTCTAGGCAGCTCTGCCACAGGAGCAAGGCACAAACCTCCCATAAGTCACAGGCTAAGAAAACCCCTTCCTCAGAAGACCCCTCCAGCCCTCTGACAAGGGCTCACGTCATGGCTCTGTTCCTGACAAGCACACGGACCTTGCCTCGTGGCCTGGAGGGACTGCACTTCTGGGCCGTGTTGGAAGGGGTGGGGAGGGAACACAGCTCGTGCCATTGGAGGGGCCCAGAGCTGGCGCAGGGGACCAGGTCACCTGCTCTGAGCGTACCGGGTCTGGTCATGTGCTGGACACGTGTGCAGCAGGGGAGAAGTCAGATCCTGTCCTGTGGTA
>NW_021878605.1:0-730 GCF_006229205.1 Suricata suricatta
TAACTGACTTATTTTAAACCATACTGGTAAGTCCTAAAATACGTATTTTTTCACTTATTCTGTTTATTTTTGAATTAAACTTTTAAAATAAGTTCAATCTTGCTTCATCAAAATGGCTTTAATACTTTAATTCAAGTATTACTTATTTTTCCTTGGCCTAATTAGTTTCAATTAAAAGGAAATGAAATGTGCAGATTTAGTATGAGAAAATGTTCTACTGGATTGTAGTTTTTATAAAATGATAACTGTATTTATATATAGATAGGAAGGAAAGTTTGAAAGTGCTAACAATCCAGTATGAAAATGAGAGTTTGTGGGTTAAACCAATGCAAAATGCTTAAAGGGACCACAGAAAGAATGGCTCTGAGTGGAATACAGGGGTCTAATTCTTATAATTCTTACCTGTAAATTCATATACTTGCAACAAATTATCTCTCAAAGTGGGTAGTTTTTAAAAAAATATATGTACCTTTTACCAATATGTCATTAACCAATGATCACACTGTTAAATTCTTTAAAAGGCTAAATAAATTGCACTCAATTAACAAACACATAGAAAGAAAAGAGTCTCTCCTCAGAACTTTCCATAGATAGAGGACAATTTCAACAACCCTGAAGCATAAATGACTATTTTTTAAAAGATATTTGGGAAAGTAAAGCAAAAATAGACAGTTCCCATGAAAGTAGTGAGGTTTACAGAAGCAGTGATGAACATGTAACTGTATAGTTC
>NW_021878606.1:0-730 GCF_006229205.1 Suricata suricatta
TCTCACTTGCTCTCAAAAGTAAAATAAACATTTAAAAAATAAAAATAAAATTTTAAAAGGATTGGGAGAAGGGAGAAAAAATTTCTTCAGATGTAATTACCTCTTTTTACCTATTTTATAGTATTTCAAAAGATGAACATACATTACTTTTGATTTTGCCACATCGTTGAAACAATGTCTTCAAACATATCCTTGCGGGAATACTATTATTAGGAAGGAAGGGGAAAAGCTATGGTCTCTACTGGAAGCCTGTAAACACCAGAGGCAGCTAATCCATTCGAGGGTGGAGGAAAGTCAGTAAGCATGCTCCAGACCTAGACAGCACTTTAATGCCAAAGAAGTGAAGGAAGCCACTCCAGACCTTGTACACAGAATTGTATCCAGGGTGACTTACTAACAGGGGCAATCGGGCGGGCAGAGGAGCTAGAGCACCACGGAGCTGTTCTCCTCCTTCCCCCACATCCTCCGCACTCAGCCTCCGCCCACAGTTTTTATAGAACCAGGGGCGTGGTGGTGAGATCATCGGTCATTATCTAAAGTGGCGCCACCCGTGTGCCTGAGGATCTGGACCAGTCACCTAAAGTGCCAGAGGCGCAAACAAGATGGAGTCAGCGTTGTCGGCACTCCTAACACCATCGCAAGCCAAATATGTCAAAAGCACCCAGTGACCGATGGAAATGATGACAAAAGACTGAAACCTCAAGCTTTATTAGAGGTTTCCCCACTCTCA
>NW_021878607.1:0-730 GCF_006229205.1 Suricata suricatta
CTGATTTAATAAAGAGAAAGTTCTTCCCATGGATAAGGATGCTGGAAAAATTCCCATCAATGATAACTAGTGACCTACCTAACTCTGGAGCTGACCTGAGTATCCCAAATATCCTGGGAACTGAGCAGCCTCTCCTGCTCCGTTGTATGGTGGTGCTGTGCAATTGACCACTTTATGGGCAAACATAGAGCCTAATGAGGTAAAGCTGCCCCAGAGTGGCTCTAGGGCAAATACACCTGAGTACCTCATGTTAAATGCTGCCATGGCATGTTGGCTCTAAGTTCCTAATAAGTATAGAAAGCCAAATTATCACCATTTCTAAAGAGACAAATTTTATTGTCTGGCTGCCTCTGGTCTCAGGGGGCAAAGTTTCAGAGATGCTACTTACAAAGTAAACTAGATATATTCTGTTATGCTGAAATCATAATTATTTCTTAACCAGGGCAGCAAAGCAAATTCTAGCATATCAGATTTTTTATTTCTTTTAGCTATAGGAGCAAGGGCATCCAAGGGGAGGATTTAAAGGTTGTGAGTAGAGGTCCCACTTTGTTTAGCCAGCCATGTCCGTGTTTGTTTCAAATAGGTTCACTGAGTTTTGATTTTGATTCATCTAGCCATCTTTTGTAGTTATAAGCTTCATCTCCTGTTAGTAACTAATGTGAGCTCCTACTTCACATCCCCAACTTCCCTTGGATTTCATCCTGACAATCATTTGGATATCTGAGGTTCA
>NW_021878608.1:0-730 GCF_006229205.1 Suricata suricatta
AGAGAGAGAGGCAGAGCAAGAGTGAGGGAGGGGCAGAGAGAGGCAGACACAGAATCCGAAGCAGGCTCCAGGCTTTGAGCTGTCAGCACAGAGCTCAATGCAGGGCTTGAACTCACGGATGGCAAGATCATGACCTGAGCTGAAGGTGGACACTTAACTGACTGAGCCACCCAGGCACCCTTTTATGGAATGTTTTCTATGTGCTAAGTTGTCCACAATAATCCAATTGGGTAATAACTATTATCCCTATTGCAGAGAGAAGAAACTGAGTCACAGAAACACTAAGTAACTGTATCAAGGCCACACAGCATGTAAGCAATAGCATCAGGCTTTGAGCAAAATGAATCTAGCTCTAGAGTCCATGCGGTCAGCCAGTAGCCTACATAGCCTACCATTATTGCCGAGCTAGCCATTACTGAGCACCTGTTATGTCCCAGGCTTGTGTGAAGTCCTTTGTTATCTCATTTACTACCAAATGGAAATGAGAGAAATATGGCTGGAACTCAGCTCTGGAATCCTACAGTAGGTATAATTGCCACTAATTCCACCCAAATCAGCCTCCCATGCCATTCATTTTCTATTGCCTGTGCGTGGGATTTACAATGGGGAGGTGGGTGAGTGACTATGTCACAGTGTGAGCACTAAAGATGGACAAACCAAGCGAGCCCTGTCACTGAGGCCACCAAAGTGAAATATGGCTCAGAATTTCTTAAGGCAGCCCCACTGACTG
>NW_021878609.1:0-730 GCF_006229205.1 Suricata suricatta
TATAAAAAATAAAAAATGAAACATTTATTTTCAACGCCTTCTAGGAGATATTAACTGGACACGTCTTACATTGGGCATACCAAATTATCAATTGACTCACCTTTTTCGCACGTTACAGGGCTCCCCTGACCCACATAGTCCCCGTGACTTATCCTGAGAGACCACTAAGGAATTACAATTTGTTTTATCTCATTTGCAATCTGCTTTCACTTTCCACTTTAATCCTTCTCAACTCATTGCTCTGGTCATTCTGGACACTGCTCAGAGCCCTGCTGGAATTTTGTACCAACACCCTAACCCCATATAATGGTTCTGTCTTCCTCATCAACCCCCACATAAGGTTACTCCCTTTTATGAACTTTTCTCCTATCTTACTTTTCAGGACCAACAGCGGATTTTGTTACTTTTTGGCTATGAACCTTCAGAAATTTATTTACCTCTTACAAATTTCATGTTCAACTTTCTTTTCAAAATATCCACACATTTCCAGGCTGCTTTAGCCAACTATTATAATGCAATAAAATATCATTTACCTTCTAATCCTTTATTTTCTTTTCTCCAGAGACATAACTGGTGGATTCAAAATGTTATTAGTGAGAAACCTGTGAGAGGACCTACATATTATATGAATGCCACTAAAGACCATATGGCTGTGGTGTATTTAAATACATCAGCGTTCCATGTTATTCATACCCAATATACATCTATTCAACAGAATGAACTGTATGCC
>NW_021878610.1:0-730 GCF_006229205.1 Suricata suricatta
TTTTTTTTAAATTAATTTTTTTGAGAGAGAGACAGTGTGAACAGGAGAGGATCAGAGATGGAGACATAGAATCCAAAGACAGGCTTCAGGCTCTGAGCTGTCAGCCCAGAGCCTAACGCGGGGCTCGAACCCATGAACTGTGAGATCATGACCTGAGCCAAAGTCAGATGCTTAACCAACTGAGCCACCCAGGTGCCCCAATAGTATTTTCTTAAAGTTGTTTTATAATCTTCTTGGTATCTGTATTTATTTAATATTTTAATTCTAAAATGACTAGCTTTTTATTTCTTTTTTTTGTCATACTTCAAAAAGCTTGTATATGTTATTTTATTATTTTTAAATCTTTATTTTTATTAACTCTATTCTTTCCTTTTAGGCTTATTACATCAATTTCTAGTTTTCCTCTATTAACCCTTTTCTTATTCTTTGATGGGTTTATTTGGTCTGTTTCCTTACTCAATATGAAAGTAATGCTCACTGATGTGTAATCTTTTTATTATTAATACATTAATATAAGGCTGTACATTTTCTCCCTGCTTATGTGTGGGCCTTTGCAGTCTTCCTGCTTGAAGAAATTGTGCCTTTGTGATCTTGCCTTCAGTAGTCTTATCAGTATATTTTCCTGGAAGCTTTTAAGATTTTATTTTTATTGTCACTCTGACTAAATTTAAAAGTTTGTTTTTTAATCTGTCCTCTTCAAGATGGAGGAGGTTCTCTTCATCAAAGACTC
>NW_021878611.1:0-730 GCF_006229205.1 Suricata suricatta
GGGGGGTGGCGTGGGAATAGCCTGGCCTGTGAATTCCTTCCTTCCTTCCTTCCCATCTTTATTGCGAGCCCTCTGCTGCCACCGGGCCCACAGAGAGAGCCGGGGTAGGAGAGGGTTAAGAACTGGGATTTGGAGTTCGTGCTGGGTCCAAATCCTTCTGTGTATTGAACTCGCCCCTGCTGTGCCCTCTCTCTCTGAGCCTCCACTTCCTCTTGGGTGGGATGCAAAGGAGCAGAGTGAGGGCCTGAAGGAGGTGATGTGAGGATGTGGCGAGATGGGTACCTTGGCAGCGCCTGGCACAGAGTGGGGGGTGAGGCGTCGGTGCCCTCCTCACGTGGAAGGGAACATGTTCAGCTCTCCCCCCAGCCCACCCCCACACCGCATCCCTCCTCACCCCCACCCCAGCCGTGGGTTCTGGATAACCTGTATCCTCTCCTGGTTTAGGACATTTGAAGGTCACTATCAAAGCCACGTCAACCTCAAGGCCTCTGCCCAGGGCCCTCAGCTCTGGCTGGCTTCTCACCAGCCTGTCCCTTCCAAGGCTAGTGCATATGGCAGCCAGAGGGGTCTGCAGAGCTTAATCTGATAGTCTTGCTCTTCCCTCCCCTCCCCTCCCCTTCCTTTCCCTTCCCTTGCTTTGCCTTGCCCTGCCTCCCCTCCCCTGCAGCCCCCTCCCTCCTCCATGTCCTCCATTCTGATTCCATCCTGCTCCTCTCTGCCTCCACTCTGG
>NW_021878612.1:0-730 GCF_006229205.1 Suricata suricatta
AGTCAAGGCATATATTTCATTTGCCTTAATTTCAAGACCAAAATTATTCCTTCATAGTGTTAGTGTTCCATATAACAACATGTGAGAACCCTGTGAATCACTTCTTTTAAATGTCAATCTGTCTCTTAATTAGATCAACAGATTATCTAACTTTCTTTCATATTAAAGTTTCTAGACTTTAGCATTTCTTATTATGCTTATTTCCAAACTTATACATAGAAATGATTAACTAAATGAAATTGTGTTCAATTAAAATAATTCAAGGCTGTCTGAGGTGCCTGGGTGGCTCAGCTGGTTAAGCATCTAACTCAATTTCATCTCAGGTCATGATCTTATGATTGGTGAGATGGAGACCCCATGTCAGGCTCTGTGCTGACAAGGTGGAGCCTGCTTGGGATTCTCTATCTCTCTGTCCCTCCCACACACTTGCATTCTCTCTCTCTGTCTCCTTCCCCTCAAATAAATAAATAGATATTTTAAAACAGAGCTGTTTTGAACATTTTAAGTAACATACACATAAAACTAAGGAAAAAAATCACCAAAAGTTATTGGGCAACAAAAATTTCAAAATCAAAATTGTTCCTAAACTAACAATACCTGCTTTAGGTTATATTACATAGATGATGTATATTATGAATTATATATATAATGAATTATATATGATATATATATGACATGAATTATATATGATGATATATATTATAAATTAATATATTATATATACTATGAC
>NW_021878613.1:0-730 GCF_006229205.1 Suricata suricatta
TATCAATAATTATGTGTCACACACACTATCTGCCAGGCACTGCGGTGGGTGCTGGGCATAGAATGATGGGTAAAATCTGGCCCAGGCTCTGTGCGGAGAGTGCTTCTGATCCTCTGAGAGAAGATGGACATTAATCATACAATCATTCAACAGTCATCTGTGACAAAAGCTAGAAGGGCATGTGAGCTAATCAGGGAAGACTTCCTGGAGGAAGTGTCAAGTAAGTTGTGCATGATGTATCATGCATTGTGCTTGATGTATCAACTGATAATACCCCCAAGAATCCTTTAACGGACTATTATTATTATCATTTGTATTTTATAGGAGAAACTGAAGCTCAGAGAGGGGAAGTGACTTGCTGAGATCACACAGACAGGAAGTCGTGGAACCAGTATTCAAAGTCAGGCAACTGTGTTGATGTGAGAATTTAGGCATTATGGACAGATAATTGGGTACAGAGTGAGATCATTTGGGTGGGTCCAATGGTTCAGACCGATCAAGATTATAAATATGAAGCCAGAATCTTTCAGTGAAAGAGATCAAACAAGGTGGGGATTTTTGTTTTTCTTATTTCCTTTTTTAGCATCTATTGACTTTCATAAATATGAATCTGTGTTTTTATTGTTGCAAAACTCATTATCATCTGAAAATTGGAGACTATGAATTGCTTAGTGTAAGATACTAAATTAAGAAGGTGGTATCACTTATTAAAATAGTGAAGTTTAGTCCA
>NW_021878614.1:0-1535 GCF_006229205.1 Suricata suricatta
GGCATTAAGCTGCTATCACACTCTAGCCCAGAGACTGGAGGACTTACGAGCACCACCGGACAGCTCTCCTGGTCTGAGCTCCAGCACGTGCACGCTGAGCCGGAGATAAAGACCCTGGGGACCTAAGAAGCAATTTCATGCTGGCATCTGGGAGTTCAAGGTAACGAACAGCAAAAATTTCCTTATTTGCTGTTCAAACACTGCTAAGCTAGTTGTCAGAATTTCAGGCAACTTGCGTAATTCACAAGGCTGTCACTGACTCAGAGTGGACAGCGTTCCCTCCTTCCTAACAGGACACGATGGAAACACCGGGGGAAATCACTCGCTGGAGCAGCACGTGGTTCGCCAAGTCCCCATCCCTTTCCCTGCCGAGCAGGGCAGGCGACAGCCTGTTCTCAGCCTGCGCCATGTGGGCCACAAGCAAGCAGCAGCCCAGCGAACGTACCCGACGGGACACAGGCTGGAAGTCCTGGGGCACAGCTTTCATTCGCAGCTGGGAGAAAAGTTTAACCTGCCCGCGGCTGTGAACGGGCTCACGGAGATGGACCCCGGGCACAGCAGGGATGCCCAGCAGGGCCCTGTCCCTCCCTGGGCCCTGACCCCCCCCCCCCATCCCCGCCTGAGTGCCGGCGCGGGGCCCTGGCGTGCTTGTCATCCGTTCTCGGGGACCCCCGGGCACAGAGGAGACCCGGGGAAAGCAGTCCCGGGAAGGAAGCAGATGGGCTGTTAAGGGGACAAATCCGAAAGTTCTGTCCGTGAGCCGTGAAATGGAGGGACCTGCCGGAGAAGGTACGAGAAGCAGGAACGGAAACGAGCATCCCAGATGAGAGGCAGCAGGAGGCGTGAGGGGCACACGCTTCATTACTGAAAACTGTTCAGGAACCAGTTTCTATAAATCAGCATCGCTGCTGCGCTGTGAGTTACAGGCCCTGCGGCCTCTGGCCTCACATCAGCCTCCGGCCTCACTGCCTGGCTCTGTCCCCGAAGGGCACTGCTCCGCCCCATTTCTGTCCCCTGCGGCGGAGCTGGCTGCACCCAGCATCACTGGCAGGGAGGACTTCCTAATTCTGCTCGCGCCCTCCCGCCAGGGGAGAGAGGCTGCTCCTGGGGCTCAGTCCTATCACAAGGAGCAAGTTAGCGAGTGGAGGTTATACGGGCGGAGGAACGAGCAACGACCTGGATAGAATTTGCTGCTGTTACACTCCGTGCTCGCAGCCCTCTCCCCGCTGTGGCCCCTCAGCCAGCCGCCAGGCTCAGAACAGGGCTCCGTGGGAAAGAACGCTAACCGGCGTCTCGGGCAGGCGGGAACCTGCAGGAGCAGAACGGGGCCAGGGGCCTGTCCTGGTCAGCGGTCCCCAGAGCCAGGGCCGCTCCCCCTCCTGCCGCCATACTCCCTGACCTGCCTCCTAACCACAAAGGATGGAGCATCACAGTTCAGTCCGAGTCACTAGGATTGGAAAGGATTTTCGAGATCGGGGGGGTGGGCCTCCACTGGTAAACGGGAGACTCTTGGCCTCTCTGAGCTTCCCTGGCTG
>NW_021878615.1:0-730 GCF_006229205.1 Suricata suricatta
TTTCCTTGAAAGACTATTCATCTGTAAGTCCTTGGTTTAAAATTACTGCTTGTATCCTGTCATTTTCTCCTCCTCCTAATCCTCCTTCCAATACATGGTTGAATTTTGCCCGTGATATTTTACGTCTAGGCATCTATTCGGGTAAATTTTGTTAACTTATTCCTCCACAGGAAGGAGAAAACCACATCCCCTCCTGGCACATGGGAGGATTTTATCTCAGTTTATAGAATGTTTTATACAGCGTTCATTTTAATCTTCCTTCATATGATGAATTGCTGATATCTCTCTTCTTAGGTAATAACACTTTGGTGCTAAAGCAAAATGTGAACATTTACAGGTACCTTTTTAAAAAAAGGTATCTTTTCAAAAGAAATACTTTCCAGGGGCCCCTGGCTGGCTCAGTCAGTAGAGCATGTGACTCTTGATCTTGGGGTTGTAAGTTCAAGCTCCATGTTGAGTGTAGAGATTGCTTAAAAATAAAACCTTAAAAAAATATTTTCCATTTACTCTAAAGCAACTGAAAAAAATCACTGGAGGGGTGCCTGGGTGGCACAGTGGGTTAAGCGTCTGACTTGATTTCGGCTCAGGTTATGATCTCATGTTTGTGAGTTTGAGCCCCACATCGGGCTTTAGCTGACAGTACCTGCTTGGGATTCTCTCTCCCTTTCTCTCTGCCCTTTCCCTGCCCACACACTCACTCTCTCTCAAAAATAAAATAAACATTTTTGAA
>NW_021878616.1:0-730 GCF_006229205.1 Suricata suricatta
TGTTGAGATGTTGAATACTTCCTCTAACACTGCTGTGTCGTGCCAGGGAAGCAAAACAGAAGAATCCTGTATCAACCTAGACAAGGACGAGCGAGGCAGACTCCTCCATTAGAGAACAGTTGATGATCAGATGGACAGCGTGTGGGGCAGCACACTAGTGACAACCAAGTCTGGACAGAATTCGCACAGGTGTTTATACAGTAAAGTACGAGAAAGAACGATGAAAAGTCTTTATCTCTTGACCAGATGGAAGGGTGGGTGTTGGGGGGCTGTCCTCTGGAGAGACCTCTGAACTGATTCCAGGTTTCAGGCTGCAGCTCATGGGGAAGGAGACCTTTGACTGTAAAATCAAAAGGCAGCCCTTTTATTGGCCCTTTGCTCTTTTCAAGGACATAGGCCACACATGGAGAAAGAGGCCACGACTCCTCCCTCAAGGGAAATGACACTGTGTACGTGTCTGCTTTATGATGGAAGTGTTGAGTGTCTCGTTACTGCGTGAAAACCTACCTTTCTCTTCTTGGATTTATGCCATCATCCAGCTTCACTACACCTGATCCCTGAATAAAATGAACAATGATGGATCTATGAGGGTTGGAAGTCACCTGCGTCCCTAAATTTCGTATCGATCTCTGAATAACTGCTCTCGGAGTGGGACTTTCTTGGTGATTCTTCTAAACACAAGCCTGTATTTCTCTTGAGAAGAGAGGAGCTTTAGAACGACCTCTATGTA
>NW_021878617.1:0-730 GCF_006229205.1 Suricata suricatta
GAGATGTTCAGAAAACGCCTGGTTCCCTCTCGGGCTGTCACTCCTACGTAGCATCCTTTACCCTCTTTGCTCTTTCCCCATCGCCTCCAGGCTCTGGACAAGCAGCTTTAACACCTGTGTAGCACTTGTTCGGCGCCAGGCACCGTTCTAGTACTTTACACATATTAAATCATTCAATCCGCACAGTGACTTTATGAGACCAGAACTATCATTATTCTCATTTCACAGCTAAGGATACTGAGCAATTTTCTTTTCTCAACTCTTTTGGTACACACTAAATTAAGTTCCACTGTGCCAAGGTTAATTCCCGCTCGACAACGCCGACTCCCTACCCTACGTGATTCTGGAAAGTGGGCAAATGCCCACTTTTAATAACAGGTTTGCAAGCAGATTCTTCTTGCAGCAGCCCAAGATTCCAGTTTGTTCTGACCAAATGAAGACGCTAAGAGAAGCCTTCAAACTGAACTGGGAAAAGGGCTAATCTGCTAAGAGGGGGCGCGTTCCCGGCGGGGCCCGGGGCTGCAGCTCCGCACCGCGCTCACGGAACCCGGAGGGCGCGGCTGAGGGGAGCGCAACTCCGTCGGTGCGCCAGTCTCAGGACGCAGCCTCTGCAACTGCAACCGAGTGCAACCCACAACAAACCTTTCCTACCGCCGCTGTCACGCGCCCAGAGGGAAGTGGCCGGCGCGCCCCGCAGGGGTCGGAAAAACCCGTGGGTAGGAAGAGTGAG
>NW_021878618.1:0-730 GCF_006229205.1 Suricata suricatta
GCTGAAGAAATGGTAATGGGACATATTTTGAGTGAGACTTTGGAATACGGCTTATTATTTTATAGCCATTTCCTTGTCTGTAGTTATAGATTAGAAGACAGAGAATCAGGATCACAGAATGTTAGTCTGAGAAGAAATTTGGAGATAATCTATACCTTGGAGAAATCATAATATATACTAAGGTAGAATTCAGAAAACTCTAGACTTATCTGAGGAGCTTTTAAGGGTAACACTTGTAATATCCTAGACCAATTTAAATGTGAATTTCTGTGACTGGGCATCAAGAGTCGTGCATAGCTCCCAGGGGATTCTGATAATCACAGCTCTAAATTCCCTGGTCTTTTAAGTAAGGAAACTGAAGCCCACCCTGTGGGGTGGAAATCATATATCTAATACATGATTTGGACACATTATGATCTATCCAGATTTAGGTAATGACAAATCTTGACACAATAATAGGGCCTTACTGGTCTTCTGAACTATCTCAAGTTGATTTGCATTGATTAGTTTTTGCGGTTATGCAATGGACTGGACACCTACCTTCTAAATCTGTGAGGGAGGAGATGAGTGACGCCAGTAGACAGTGTGGGCTGCATAGAAGTAGGATGGAGGCTGTGTCCCTTTGGTGGGATGCCATGGAGATGAGGTGAATAGCCAGGTGGCATGTGGGCTACAGGTGCTGGGATGCTGTTTGGGCTCTGATATTACCTGGCAGGGCCCCAACTCAGTC
>NW_021878619.1:0-730 GCF_006229205.1 Suricata suricatta
CTCTCCAGCTTCCCTGCCTGGATGAGTGCTAAGTTTTCTGAGTACCGCTGGAGAATAACCAGCACATGTAAATCCATAATTTCCATATCTGTTGGGTCCTTGCCACTGACTGAGAAGTTTTCTATAGGCTCTTGAAGCACTGCCTCACTCATTTCCCACAGGGAAATTTTGAAATCTCTGTTCTCCAAAGGGCATCTATGCCTCTGCCTTCTTTTCACCCTCAACAAGCTAAACAAACAACCAAACAACTAAACAAAACCACAGTACCACCACCACCAACAAAAACCACAGTATACCAATATAGGTATTAGATCGTGAGAAGAGCCCCTGAATACCAAGTCAAGGAACTCAGATAGTATTCTACAGCGATCAAGACTTCTCTTTTCAAACTATTGGAAAAGGAAACAATCCATGGTAAGAGATGTCCATTGTCATTTATCTGCCACTGTGTTTCAAACCAGGTGACTCAGGGTTACTTATGCTTAGACGTCATGGGCAGTTTAGATAAGGGAAGCAAGGTTTACTTTTACTTTGAGTTTGAGGCTGGGTAAAAATTTCAGTGAAATCCAGTTAAAGATACAGGATTAGCCCTGGAAAAAGGACACACAGACATGCTGGATTAGGGAGTTATTTCTGGAGAAGTGAGTGCTGAAGGATTCATCAAGATCTCTGTGGAGACAAGCAGCCATTCTCAAGGTAGCCCCTTCCTTCCTTTCAATTTGCGTGCACG
>NW_021878620.1:0-730 GCF_006229205.1 Suricata suricatta
CTCTCTCTCTGCCCCTCCCCTGCTTGCACTCTGTCTCTCTGTCTCCCAAAAATAAACATAAAAAATTTTTTTAAAGAAAAAAGTTAATAAATTATTGGCCAACATTATGAAAATAGTAATATATTCAAATCATAATATAAATATATATTATAATAGCATGTAGGTAAGAAAGAGAATTCTTTTAAAAGAGAAATCTACAATCTTCTAGAAACATACTTCATTGTAGCAAAGAGTTAAACATTGTTTATAATTCCCCAAATTCTAGAATGTCCTTAATTTGAATAACATTTGATTTCTTTCTCCCATCAGAGTGAATATTTATTTTCAAGCTTCACAACTGCCCTCCCTCCTCTGGGAGGGACCCTACTGATCTATTATACTATATTCTTGGTGACTTTTCACCTGCTTCTTCCATCATTGTTAACACTGACTTCTTTCTACTAAGATCAAGAAGAGTTCATTCCCCCATAAAAGTTAGGGACCCAATGGACAGTCTTACTCAGTTATTTTATGGCCACCATGTTGACTAACTGATCGGGGATTGCCTGGACTTGAATGGGTGAGATTAGAGTTGATTGGTACTTCTCAGCATCTACCCTGCTAATTACAACTGGTTGTCTGAATGGAGCCTAGACATTTCAACTCTCTCCTCAGTCAGAACAGTCCCAGTGGGGCCCTCCCATCTTCAGTCTTGGACAGCCATCATCCCTCCTTGTGATTCAAGTATTTT
>NW_021878621.1:0-730 GCF_006229205.1 Suricata suricatta
AGGTAGGAACAAAAATATATCGTAAATAAAATATTCCTTCAGTGGGTTTATTAGCCAAATAGAACTAATTTTTTTAAAAAGCTAATAACTTGAAGAGAGTTCAGTAGAAATTATTTAAAATGAAGCACAAGGAAATAAAAAATAAAAAACCAGAACAACGAATTCAAGAAGTATACCTCAATATCAAACATCTTGACCTCATTATATAATTGGAGACCCATAGAGGGAAAAGAGGCAGATCAGAAGAAATATTTTAAAATATAGTAGGTGAGAATTTTCAAGAAGAAAAAAAGAAGAAAAGAAACAACCACAGACTTCAAACACTCAAAGAAATATAAACATTACTAATAACTTAAAAGCTATGCACATCGTAGTCAAAATGCACAAAAGCAAACACTAAGAAAAAAATTTTAAAGGCAACCTGATGGAAAGAAAAAATAAGATACACAAAGGAACAAAGATGAAACATACAGTATGACATGTTTAAATACTGCAGGAAAAGAGAAAATAATCTTCCAATACAGGACTCTATACCCAAAGAAATGAAAATATCTTTCAAAAATGAAGGTGACATTAAGATTTCCCCAAACAAAAACTGAGATGATTTGCTAGTAGCCCTAATTACAACAAATGTTAAAAGGATTTGTTGAGGCAGAAGGAATGTGCTATCACCTGTAAATTGGGATCTATATAAAGAAAAAAGAGAAACCTATCTGGTCAAAATACAGGC
>NW_021878622.1:0-730 GCF_006229205.1 Suricata suricatta
TCATAAGATTATTGTGTGGAATTAATTAGTAAATAAAATTATCTGTATTTACAGTGTATGCTCAATTTATGGTCATCTAGTATTTTGCATAAATAGGCCTTTAGTAAATATGTATTTTTTTTTTCAAAGCAGGCACCTAAATTTCCCAGCTTGGAAGTAACATTTTTCTCTCTCTTTCTCTAGTACTTTACTAGCACAATCCTTTACCAGACCATTGATCACTTTCTTTTTAATGGAATAATTTTTGCAGGTATCTAGCTCTTTTAAAATTAGACTCAGAATCCATGTATATGATCTGTATTTGATTTAGTGATATATTTTGATTATGTTTTTTATTTTTTAAGTTTATTTATTTATTTTGAGAGGGAGATAGAGAGAGAGAAAGAGAGAGAGAGAGAATGCATGTAAGTGGAGGAAGGGCAGAGAGAGAAGGAAAGAGAATCCCAGGCAAGCTTCATGCTGTCAGCACAGAGCCTTATGCGGGGCTTGAACAACAAATTGTGAGATCATGACCTAATCCGAAACCAAGAATTGCAGGCTTAACCTACATGCCCCTATCCTGATTATGTATTTAGATATACATTGGAGATAGCACATATTCACTAAAAGTCTGTAAAATTTAATCTATAATGAAATTTTCTTATTTGAATGTTTGTTATCTATTCTCTCTTGTTAAAGACAAAATTTGATGATACCCATCATGACCCATCCACAAGTATTTTTGAACTTG
>NW_021878623.1:0-730 GCF_006229205.1 Suricata suricatta
ATGTATTCACAGCTAAGATTATTGTAGAGTTTTATTTTTGTGCTTCTAAAAAGATTTTTGGCCTCAGATTCATGTGCAACGAACTGGGAACTTTTCCAAGTTTCTGTGCACTGAAATAATTTCAATAGCTTAAGAATGATCTCTTTTGAAATATCCTTACTCATACAGATGCCCGGACCCTGCATATTTTATGAAGTCAGTTCTTGGGCAACTCCAGACATTTCTTCTTTCAGATTAATTTCTAACTGAAAGCCATATATGATATACTTTGTTATATGAATTTTTACAAATACTGATAAAGCAGAAGCCTCTTGTAATAGTTCCCAGAATGCCCTGCCTACTGTCACCGGGCGTGGGTTCCTCCGTACTTTCTTCCGTGTATTTTAAAGCATCTGGAAGCACTCTTGGAAATACACCGTCTTCCTCTCTGCTTTATTTTCAGAGAAATTCAGTAATTCTGAATGCACAGCTTGTGTATTTCTTTTAATAATGAACCCTATAGAAACCTTTTCGTGTGAATACACCATTGAATTGTGTTTTACTATTGGGTACCGCAGGATGGAAATCACCTTAGTCTAACTGCCTTTAGTGGTATTTCTTTCATGGTTATTGTTTGTTTATATTTTCTAGCATCTCCTTAAATGAGTTTGGAAACATTAGCTTTCCTAAGATATCTTTAATTTCATCAAGATTTTCTTTCTTCTCTCCTCCACTTACTAAATTGTGCATT
>NW_021878624.1:0-730 GCF_006229205.1 Suricata suricatta
TCTCACTTGCTCTCAAAAGTAAAATAAACATTTAAAAAATAAAAATAAAATTTTAAAAGGATTGGGAGAAGGGAGAAAAAATTTCTTCAGATGTAATTACCTCTTTTTACCTATTTTATAGTATTTCAAAAGATGAACATACATTACTTTTGATTTTGCCACATCGTTGAAACAATGTCTTCAAACATATCCTTGCGTGAATACTATTATTAGGAAGGAAGGGGGAAAGCTATGGTCTCTACTGGAAGCCTGTAAACACCAGAGGCAGCTAATCCATTCGAGGGTGGAGGAAAGTCAGTAAGCATGCTCCAGACCTAGACAGCACTTTAATGCCAAAGAAGTGAAGGAAGCCACTCCAGACCTTCTACACAGAATTGTATCCAGGGTGACTTACTAACAGGGGCAATCGGGTGGGCAGAGGAACTAGAGCACCACGGAGCTGTTCTCCTCCTTCCCCCACATCCTCCGCACTCAGCCTCCGCCCACAGTTTTTATAGAACCAGGGGCGTGGTGGTGAGATCATCGGTCATTATCTAAAGTGGCGCCACCCGTGTGCCTGAGGATCTGGACCAGTCACCTAAAGTGCCAGAGGCGCAAACAAGATGGAGTCAGCGTTGTCGGCACTCCTAACACCATCCCAAGCCAAATATGTCAAAAGCACCCAGTGACCGATGGAAATGATGACAAAAGACTGAAACCTCAAGCTTTATTAGAGGTTTCCCCACTCTCA
>NW_021878625.1:0-1534 GCF_006229205.1 Suricata suricatta
TTTGAGGGTTTTTATTAAGAAATCATGCTGTATTTTGTCAAATGCTTTTCCTGCATCTATTGATAAGTTCATATGGTACCTATCTTTTCTTTGATTAATGTGATGGATCACGTTGGTTGGTTTGCAACTATGGAACCAGCCCTGCAACCCAGGAATGAATCCCACTTGATCATGGTGAATAATTCTTTCTATATGCTATTGGATTTGATTTGCCAGTATCTTGTTGAGAATTTTTGCAACTATGTTCATCACGCATATTGGCCTGTAGTTCTTATTTATGTGGTCTCTGGTTTGGGAGTCAAGGTATTGCTGGCTTCATAGAATGTGTTTGGAAGTTTTCCTTCTGTTTCTATTTTTTGGAACTTGAGAAGGATAGGTATCAACTCTGCTTTAAATGTCTGGTAGAATTGCCCTGAGAAGCCATCTGGCCCACGGCTCTTATTTGGTGGGAGATTTTTGATAACCAATTCAATTTCATCACTAGTTATGGGTCTGTTCAAATTTTCTTTCTTCCCATTTAAGTTTTAGTAGTGTGTGGGTGTCTAAGAATTTGTCCATTTATTCCAGTTTGTTGGCATATAACTTTTCATATTATTCTCTGAAAATTGTTTGTATTTCTGAATGGTTGGTTATGATAAGTTCAATTTCATTCTTGATTTTATCTATTTGGGTCCCTCAGTCTTTCCCTTTTGAGATGTCTGACTAGAGGTTTATCAATTTTGTTTATTTTTTTAAAGAAACCAGCTCTTAGTTTCATTGATCTGTTCTGCTTTTTTTAAATTCCATATTGTTTATTTCTGCTCGAGTCTTTATAATTTCTCTTCTTCTGCTGGACTTATGGTTACCTAGCTGCACTACTTCCTTTCGGTTAGATTTCGTATTTGGGTTTTTTGTTGTTTCTTGAGATAGGCCTGGATTGCAATGTTTTCCTCTTAGAACTGCTTTTCCTAAATATCTAAGGATTTGTACTATTACATTTTCATTTTCATTTGTTTCCATATATATTTTAATCTCTTATTTAATTGTCTGGTTTGCCCATTCTTTCTTTAGTAGGATGTTCTTTAACCTCCATGCATTTGGAGGTATTACAAACTCTTTGCCTGTGGTTGATTTTAAGTTTCATAGCATTGTGATCTGAAAATGTGCATGGTATGATCTCAATTCTTTTATGTTAATTGAGGACTGTTTTGTGATCCAGTACGTGATCAATCCTGGGAAATGTTCCACGTGCACTTGAGAAGAATGTGTGTTCTGATGCTTTTGGATGAAAGGCTCTGAATATATCCGTCAAGTCGATCTGGTCCAGTGTATCATTCTGGGTCATTGTTTCCAATTTTTCTTTATTGATTTTCTGTCTAGATGATCTGTCCATTGCTGTAAGTGGAGTATTAAAGTCCTCTCAAATTTCAACATCCTTATCAATAAGATTGCTTATGTTTGTGATTATTGTCTTATGTATTTGGGTCCTCCTGAATTCAGTGCATAAACATTTATAATTATTAGCTCTTCCTGGATGGATAGACCCTGTAATTAT
>NW_021878626.1:0-730 GCF_006229205.1 Suricata suricatta
CCTCCATCTGGGCCTTTTTCACCTTCTGGGATTCCCATTATTCACACATTGGGCCTCCTGGATTTATCCTCCTACTCTCTTACCTTGATACCAGATTCATTAAACCTCCATCTACCCAGATTCTCCTCTCTACCCTTTCTACGTATTAGTAATATATTACTTATAGTTAGGAATATTACAGAATCTGAATATAGTAGTACTAAATGGGCAAAACACTCTTAATTTACTGCAATATTTGTGTAATTTGAAAGTCAATAGGATATCAATAGGAAATAAATATGGAAGTTATTAAAGGATGGCACACACATTACAAATATAAAATTAAATATCAATGGGCTAAATTACCCCATAACTTTCCTCAGATTTCTTTTGAAATAGAACATCACCCCCATTGCTTTTCAAGTAGTTCAATTTTTATAAACCACCATCAGCAATATCCTTAATCATAAAGTAAGTACAGAATATTTTACCTATGTGTCAGAGAGTCTTAACATACCAGAGCCTATAATGAGCTCCTTTGATTGATTCTTCCCCTTACAACTAAGGACTATGGGCTCTGGGAGAGAATGCAGGGAGAAGAGAGAAACTTCTTTCTGCTCTGAGTGCACATTCTTTAGAATCAAAGAGATTGCTGTGCTAATAATCAAGCACTGTAGTCATAAAGTAAATAGAAAAGCACCCAAATTTTTCATTGGAAAGCATTTGTTTTTGAAAAAATGGAAAAGCTGCT
>NW_021878627.1:0-730 GCF_006229205.1 Suricata suricatta
GTATTCCATTGTAAATAGCTTGATGTATTCTTAAATTTCTTATGAGACCTCTTACGCATCTACAACAGTGCACAACCACGCTGGCATCGTCATAGACCTGTGGTTATTGACAATCCCTGGAACCATGTCCCATCAAGGAAACGCCAGCCTCCTAGAAGCCCCTTGGGTGCCCCTGCCCACTCACATCCTCCTCTCTCTCACTCTGATGCCACTATTATCTCGCCTTCTGCGATATTCATCTCCCCGCTCGTCCTCGTAACGTCGCCAACCTACAGACATGCACCCCTAAAAACGACAGGGTTGCCTACTTTTCACTTTCAAATTGATGCTGCAAAGGGTCTGCCCAGTTTCCTCCACCAGGAACATCGAAATTCCGGTTAGACCCTCTGTCAGAAAACTCCGGATACACGTGCACAGTGTTCCGGTTCCAGTGTTCGGGATGCTCTTTCTTCTCTTTGTCACATTTTGTTCATCGCACTAGATGGCGGCCGCTTATGGTTATCTTGCTCATCTCAGTCGCTGTCCGCTGTGAACTGGGTTTTTTTTTTCTTTAATCTTTTTCACCAGATAAATTCTGAGCTCACAATCGGATATAAAAGCCATGATAAGAGAGACCTGAAGAGTTACTTGGGCCAGTCGGATCAATCTTATTGCACTTTGGTGAGAATAAGAGTCTTATACCCATATTGTGAATTTCAAAAACCACTGCTCACTGTTAAATGTTCTCCTC
>NW_021878628.1:0-730 GCF_006229205.1 Suricata suricatta
TTTAATGTTTTATTTATTTTTGATACAGAGAGAGACAGAGCATGAGAGGGGGAAGGGCAGAGAGAGAAGGAGACAGAACCGGAAGCAGGCTCCAGGCTCTGAGCCAGTTGTCAGCACAGAGCCCGACGCAGGGCTCGAACCCACGAATGTGAGATCATGACCTGAGCCGAAGCCGGAGGCTTAACTGACTGAGCCACCTAGGCACCCCTCAATAGTAATTTTTATAAGTGATGACTTCTCCCATCATCATGGAGACAAACGGCTCGGTGGATGTGGCCTTCAGGAAACAGCCCCATCACCAGACTAAAGGAGCAGACACCACAAGGGCACATCTTAAGATCAAGACAGTAAATGCAAGAATCTGATAGATGATTTCCACAATCCAACGCTCAGTATTCAGAGCTCCTCAAAGTAACTGAGCCTTCCCTCCTTTTACCTAACTGCACTATATTTCTACAGAATGCTACTGTTCTTGAAAGCACCCCATTTACCTCCCCAGAAGAAGTATCAAGTGAAAACAGGTTGCAATTGAATAGATTTCATAGTATGCAAATACCTACCATGGGCTAACATAGTTCTAAACACGAAGAGGCCAAGTCTCCCCGATGTATCAAAGACCTGTATTAAATCCAGGATATAACTGAACAATCATCAATCTTTTTAATAAAAATTAAATATAGCCTCTAAGTGGTCCCTAAATAGGAAACTTCCTTGTTGTTTTCACTGCTGA
>NW_021878629.1:0-730 GCF_006229205.1 Suricata suricatta
TTTGACTCTATTTCTCATAAAAATATGGAAAACTTTACTCATTAGCTCTTCAGTCTCTGGGCTCCATTAATTCTCAGTTTTTAACATCAGTTAATAGTTTATCCAAATACCTCTAAATTATTGCTTTTCCCATTATTTATCCTTTTGAAAAATTTAACATTTCACTCCACTTTATAAAGAGATTTATAATTACTTAAGTTTATGTTTATGTGATTTCAGTTTTAGTATAGTCTTGTGGTATGAGGTGGATTTAACAAACCCAATTTTCCTTCCTGTCTAAATTGGTTGGAATAATGAGTAAGCAGCTTCTCGTCTCAAGAACCGATATCATTTCTGAATACTTACATATCTGAAAATGTCTTTCTTCCATTGTCTTGACCTGTGTCTTCACTAGGTATAAATTCTTTAAGTAAAACTTTCCCTCTCTAAAACATAAGAGGATACTTTTCTATCAACTTCTGGCACTGCATGAGGCTAACTTGGTTTTTTTTCTCTTGCAGGTAACTGGCTTTTGTTTGCTCCTGCCTTTATCCTCATAATTTAATACTTAGAATGAAATTATGGTTTGTGTTTAAATTACAAGATGTGTCTAATTCTAGAATGCTTTTCTCACTGATTTTTTTTGGAACACGATGAGTTTTTGGGGTTGTTTTTTTTTTTTTATTTAGTGGGTTTTTTTTTTCTCTCCATAATATTTTATTGTCAAATTGTTTTCCATACAACACCCAGT
>NW_021878630.1:0-730 GCF_006229205.1 Suricata suricatta
TATCCATAAATACT
Source organism: Suricata suricatta (assembly GCF_006229205.1). Classification (NCBI taxonomy): domain Eukaryota; kingdom Metazoa; phylum Chordata; class Mammalia; order Carnivora; family Herpestidae; genus Suricata; species Suricata suricatta. The sequence continues at coordinate 15 of NW_021878630.1, forward strand.
TACATTAAAAAACACTAACAATGAAATCAACAAACAAACTTTACAACTTAAACTGGAAAAAAGAACTAAGCCTAAAATCAACAGAAGGAAGGAAATAGTAAATATTATAATGGACATAAATGAAACCGAGAAAATGATAGAGAAAATTAATGAAACCAAAAGTTTTTTTTTTTTAAAGATCAACATAGACCTGCAAATGACCAATGGAGCCATGAAAAAGATATTCAGTATCACTAATCATTAGAGAAATGCAAATCAAAACTACAGTGAAATACCAGCTCACCCCTATTAGGACAATTGATCCCAAAAAGACAAAAATTAACAGTTATTAGCAAGAGTATAGAATTAAGAACCCTTGTGCATTGTAGGTGGGAATGTGAAATGGTACACCTGCTATAGAAAATAATATGATCCTTCCTCAGAAATTACAAATAGAATTATTATATGATCCAGGAATTCCACTTCTGGGTATATGCCCAAGTAATAGAAAGTAAGGTCTTGAAGGGATATTCATACACCCATGTTCATAGCAGCATTATATACATTTGCTAAACTGTGGAAGCAACCCAACTGTCTGTTGATGGGTAAATAGCTAACCAAAATGTGGTATAGACATACAATGGAATATTATTCAGCCTTTAGAGGGTAGGGAATTCTGACATGTGCTAAAAATGAAGTTTTGAAGATTTTATGCTAAAGAAATAAGCCAGCTACCC
>NW_021878631.1:0-730 GCF_006229205.1 Suricata suricatta
TTTTTTAATATCCAAATACAGAAAATAAAAAGCCCTGCTTAATGGAGGTGTTGAGCAAATCTGATTTACTAGAGGCAATGAGTGGTCAGCACGGTCAGTTCTAAGAAGCTTTCTGGACACGAGGCCATTGCCTAAATTAGATTTTTTTAAAATTGTTTATTTATTTTTGAGACAGAGAGAGACAGAGCATGAGTGGGGGAGGGGCAGAGAGAGAGGAAGACACAGAATCTGAAGCAGGCTCCGGGCTCTGAGCTGCCAGCACAGAACCTGACACGGGGCTTGAACCCATGGACTGTGAGATCATGACCTGAGCGAAGTCAGACACTTAGCTGACTGAGCCACCCAGTCACCCCGCCTAAATTAGTTGATTACTCAATCTACCCAAATGCAGTACTACTGATAGAAATATAAGGGGTTTCTCCCAAGTGTAAAATGCTGTTTTCCTTGGGGACTTTGGGGCCCATGTAGCTGCCTGATTGGCTAACAGAGGAGCGCCTCTAGTGGTGTCTAACCCAGCTTGCAGTGGACCCCTCTCCCGCCCAAGTCAACACTCACTCGTAAGAAAGCGTCAGTGAACAAAGTCGAATTTACTGCAGATTTGGCAGAGGAGGAGGAGGAGGAGAGGTTTACATCAAACACTCCACAGCAAGCAACAGAAATTCCTTCTGATGTTCAGATCCCCCAGAGCACCTTTGCACCCGGCCACCCCCCAGGCCCTCTCTGAGCCCCC
>NW_021878632.1:0-730 GCF_006229205.1 Suricata suricatta
CCTGAGAAAGAAATACTTTGCATGTAATAAATGTGTGATTCAATATTTTTCTTTATAAAGTTAAAGTCAAGCTTGACTCTAAGGCCATAATATCAATCTTTTTTCCTTATGTTTGTCTTTCTCTGGAGATCTTCTTGGAAATGTGTATAGTGTTATAATTTTTTTTCCAGTGACTGTGGTAAGCATGGTGGATTCAAGCTATGTAACAGAACAGGATTGTAATGTGTAGAAAAATCCCCATGATCAGCTACAACAACCAGTGGTTCAAAGTCTGCATCATCAGGAAGAGCAGTAAAGATAGTGATATACAAAAGAATGATTTTCACAACAGGAAGCAGAGTGGCCTTAGATCTTTCTTCCTTATAGACTTACATAAATAGCTGTGGTGGCCAAGAGTACAATTTTCACTGGAGTAAGTATAACTGATGACTGAGTTTTTTCATTCAACAAAAGAAAGAAAACTATGATATATTATATTTGAGAAGAAATTAACTGATCCATAGAGTCCTTTAAAATAAGTGAGAATTAAACTGGTAAGAAAGATACTACACTTGATGGGGAAAAATATCAAATAAGTGAGAATTTCCGAATATTTCACAGGCAATGGGAGGAATAACATTGGGAGAGTAGGAAATGACAAAGGGAAATCTCTTGGATATCAGAGATAACACAAAGCTTGATAGAGCGAATTACATAAATTGTACAGAGAGGTTGAAAAACAAACAAACAA
>NW_021878633.1:0-730 GCF_006229205.1 Suricata suricatta
CTCAGAACCCCTTCTTCCTAATGGGAGTCTGTTGAGAGATTCTGAGATTGTGTCTGGTTTGCTCTGACTGGGCTGGGTCTGGCTGTGCAAGTCTTCAAGGCCTGCACAGTAACAGGGAAATTCACTCTTGGAATACGGCTCATCCTTTCGTATCTGCCTTTGCACATGTTCTTTATACCTCTGGCCCAATCAGCAAACTGTTCTTCAAGATCAAGTCCAAATGTGCCCTCTACAAAGACTTCCTCAACTTTCCCAAAGTTGCTCTCTCTTTCCTCTGTGCTTCCAACAAGTTTTAGTCAGCTCTGTTACAACACTTAGCACACGCCCCCGAATTGTTTAATAATCCACCTCCTCCTCTAGACTCCAGCTTTTTGGGTCTAGCTGTCATGATTTCATTTTATTAGCACGTGCTTCACTATCTAGAACATTGAAAACACTCCCTCAAAATTTGTTAAGTGAATAAATACTGTGAGTTGTGCCCAAACAGCCCAAGGTTTCATCAGCCTCCTGACCTCAGTATTTTTAAATAAGGCAAAATTCACACAACATAAAATTCACCGCTTAATCCATCTTAAAATATACAATCAGTGGTTTTCAGTATATTCACAATGTTTCCTACTAGACGGAGCCACCTTAGTGAGGATGAAGTGAAGTTTATAGTTTCAGTCCTTACATTTAGGGCTTTGGTCCATTTTGAGTTAATTCTGTATATGGTGTAACATAAGGGGTC
>NW_021878634.1:0-730 GCF_006229205.1 Suricata suricatta
CCCCTCGCTGCCCAGCGAAGGGCGGACGGCACCTCCTAGCTGAGCGGCGCTGCGCGTCCTCCGGGAGGGCGGGCGGCCTCGGAACTGAGGACGGTGCCCCGTCCAGGGTCAGCCCCGCACCGACCGCACCGCCGCGTGTGCAATGCGAAATTCGCCTGTTCTCCAGGCCGCTGGCCTCAGCGCTCGGGAAGAGCTCACCCAGCCTGAACTTCTCTCTGCCTCTGTCTCTCTATCTCTCTCCTTCTGGGTGTGTCTCTCTCTCCATGTCCATCTGCCTCCCTCTCTCTGTCTGGGTAGCACCCCAGGCACGTACTCCGTGCACCCCGGAGTGGCTCAGCACTGGGGACAGACACACCAGTATAGTACAAGATGACGGGTGTCATCTTGAGCTCACCGAGGAGGGGCTTGCCTCTAGTAAGGAGGCTGTGGGGAGGCTTCCTGGAGGCGGCGGCATCAGAGTTGTGGATTGAAGGGTCCGCAGGAGAGACTGGGCGAGTCTTCCCAGGCAGAGGGAACCCACAGGAGAGGCTTGACCAGGGGCCGCCGTGGGCTGTCGGGTCCAAAGCATGGCCCATGAAGGGGTAGGCGGCGAAGCCGGCCTGGGGTGCAAGACCCCCATATGCAACAGCTCATCAAATCTCTGGTCGTTGCTGACCGTCCTCTGGGAGCAGAGTCGCCCCCGTTTGGGGACCAGAGGCACGTTGGTGGCTGGGGGCTCGTGAACCCATGT
>NW_021878635.1:0-730 GCF_006229205.1 Suricata suricatta
CAGTGGTGGGTTCATTTCATTATTTATGAGTGCAGACCTAAGGAAAATGAAGGTCAGACATGGGCTAAGCCAAGGGTCTGTGAACTTGTTCTGTAAAGGACCAGATAAGTAAATATTTTCAGTTTGTGAGTCATACGGTCTCTGTCGAAGCTACTCAACTCTGCTGTTGTAGCGCAAAAGCGGCCACAGACAATAGGAAACACATGGCCATGGCCGTGTTCCAATAAACTTACTCATAAAAACAGGTGGCAGCCTGGATTTGACCCAGAAGCCCTCGTTTGCCAGCCACCAGGCTCAGCTGTTGCGGGACCATTACTGATAGATGCAGGCTAGGCCCCTGCATGATGGGTATGTGAGACCTGAAATTTATCCCGGGCTGTGCCTCTCCCCCCTCCTACCAAAGGGGCACTTGTAGTTCATACAAGCCGTCTGCTTCTAGGCTGTGTCCAACCAGAAGGAGCACCTTCCCTAATGTATTGGTTAGGGTCCCCAATAAAATGTATATAAACAGAAAGAGAAGGGTGCCTGGGTGGCTCAGTCAGTTGAGCATCTGACCTTGATCTTGGCTCAGATTGTGATCTCACAGTTCTGGGTTCAAGCCCCACATGGGGCTCTGCACTGATGGCAAAAGCCTGCTTGGAATTCTCTCTCTCTCTCTCTCTCTCTGCCCCTACCCCATTCATGCTCTCTCTCTCTCAAAATACATAAACTTTAAAATTTTTAATTCTTT
>NW_021878636.1:0-1534 GCF_006229205.1 Suricata suricatta
ATTGCTTTACTTTTTCTATCCATCACCAAGGCGATGATTCTATTTTAGTGAAAATCCATTGAACTCCGATCAAGTCAGATGGCTGTTATCATTGGAGACTCCAGAGCTGTCAGGCCATAATCGGTACAGATGCCAGACCCCGGAATGGGGGGCTCCGGGCCAGGGATGGTCTTATGGGGGGATCTTTTGGGTCCTTCTCGTTTTTAAAATTTCATCTGATCATTTGGTTTTAAGTATTTTTTTCCAGCTGTTCAGTCTGCAAGTGATGAAATCTGGTTATGTAAGGGAGAATGAACCGATTACAGGCAATTTAGGGATAGTTTGGAGACACAGTGGCTTCTCCTGTCATGCTACACTGCTTACCGTGTTCCTAGTAACCTAATAACCTACCCATCAGAATACCGACGCACACCTGAGTGATCAGAGGCCTGAACATAAGGGCGCGCATGCACACTCCCAGCTTAGCAAGAAACCACCAAACGTCCGCTACACTCTTTTGTGGTCTCAACGTACATATTTTCTGACACCACCCTTGGCAATAGAACACAATGCTAACAGGCTCTTCTGTCTCGCTGGCTGTATTTGCATGATCAATGTCCCTGCTTCCGTTTGCATGCATTTGGGAAGGTTTTAGTCTACAGTTACCGTCTTGAACGTGGTGGCGGGTAGGGGGCAGGGGGAGGGTGAAAAGAAAAATGAATTCCAAAGCTCCCTGAAAAATTCTTTTAGGCTCCTCTTCTGGTTATGGGTTTAATTAAATCTGACATTTGAAGAAAACCATTTAAACATATATGCTGGTCCGCCACTATTCTAAACTTTTACTAAACTGGGGGGGGGAGGGGGGAGGGGGGTTTGAATATGGATGACAGAAGGATTTTTAATCAGGATCCTGTAGCTCTAAGTGATACTTAACTATCCAACAGTGAATTATTTTCCCCGTGGATTGTGAAGGATCGTATCTCTTCCACTGCCCCGGTGGAAGGCCAGTCCTGCCAGGGTGGGCTGAAAAGGACCAAAGTAAGGCCCCCAAAAGCTGAGCGCCTATGCGTGTTCATCTCACCACTTACTAAAATGTGAAGCAATCTTTCCATTTATTTTCTCTTGTGCAATCCATATCTTTATTCTCCTTTATTAGTGAGGGTAATTGAATATTGACTGTGCATTTTAAATACATTTTCATCCTAAATAATAGCGACGATAATAAGGGCAGTTATTTATTGGTCACTTACGGTGAACCAGGCTTTGTGCAAGTCCTTTATATACGTCGTCTACCTAAGTCTTAAAACTTCCTCTAAATGCGATGGGGGCATCTCTACTTACAGATGCGGAAAGAAGGGACATGAGGGCATCAGCAATTAACCAGATCATCGCCATTCAGAAGGGCAGCTGTGTGACAATAATACTGATGTCCATCCTATAGAGCTGGATTAAACAGTATCTGCATTAGTTCTCTAGGGTTGCAAAGTAGGAAGCCAGAAATTTATTCTCTTGGAGTTCTGGAGGCTGAACGTCTGGGCTCACAGGGATGGTGCCT
>NW_021878637.1:0-730 GCF_006229205.1 Suricata suricatta
CGGCTACAGGATGGCGGTTGCAGCAGCCTCTTTTCTGGGTTTGATTCTTCTGCTGGAGAGGCTCACAGAATGTGGAGAAACACTCAGTGGGGCCGGGTCATTACGAAAGGACGCAACGGGGCAGGGGGGCAGGGCGTGGGGCCTCGGCTCTGCCCAGCCCTCCGCGCTCACCGACCTGGAAGCCCCGAGCCCCCACGCCTGGGCTGTGATGTAGGCTTTGCTCTCCAGGGTGGTGGATGAAGCCATGCTCCTGGCGACTGAACCCCTCCCAGCTCCGGGTCAGGGCGGGGACCGAAAGGGAAGCCTCTCATCTCGGTGGTTCCCAGCCACCTGCCCAGCCCCGGGGCTTTCAGAGTCAGCTCGTTAACACAACAAAAGTCACCTTTGTTCTTCTCTTCACTGAGGAAATTCCAAGGGTTTTAGGAGCTCCTTACCAGAAAAGGGAGGAAAACCTATATGATATATATTACATATTTTATATACTATAATTTAACATTACATGTAGATATTAGTATATTTTTTTACGGATCACAATATCACAAATATTGAGCAAGATCCTGGCTGCTGTTACGGGATGATTTACTGAGATCCCTTCCCCGCAAGAGTGGGAGCTCAGGCTTTTTCCTTCCAACCCACCACCCACTCGGCTGTAAGATTTTCACCCCATTTCTGGGCAAAGAATGCTAATATTGTGACATGCTTGGAAGATGGAGTCACAAGAGGGAGCAAA
>NW_021878638.1:0-730 GCF_006229205.1 Suricata suricatta
AGAGAGAGAGGCAGAGCAAGAGTGAGGGAGGGGCAGAGAGAGGCAGACACAGAATCCGAAGCAGGCTCCAGGCTTTGAGCTGTCAGCACAGAGCTCAATGCAGGGCTTGAACTCACGGATGGCAAGATCATGACCTGAGCTGAAGGTGGACACTTAACTGACTGAGCCACCCAGACACCCTTTTATGGAATGTTTTCTATGTGCTAAGTTGTCCACAACAATCCAATTGGGTAATAACTATTATCCCTATTGCAGAGAGAAGAAACTGAGTCACAGAAACACTAAGTAACTGTATCAAGGCCACACAGCATGTAAGCAATAGCATCAGGCTTTGAGCAAAATGAATCTAGCTCTAGAGTCCATGCGGTCAGCCAGTAGCCTACATAGCCTACCATTATTGCCGAGCTAGCCATTACTGAGCACCTGTTATGTCCCAGGCTTGTGTGAAGTCCTTTGTTATCTCATTTACTACCAAATGGAAATGAGAGAAATATGGCTGGAACTCAGCTCTGGAATCCTACAGTAGGTATAATTGCCACTAATTCCACCCAAGTCAGCCTCCCATGCCATTCATTTTCTATTGCCTGTGCGTGGGATTTACAATGGGGAGGTGGGTGAGTGACTATGTCACAGTGTGAGCACTAAAGATGGACAAACCAAGCGAGCCCTGTCACTGAGGCCACCAAAGTGAAATATGGCTCAGAATTTCTTAAGGCAGCCCCACTGACTG
>NW_021878639.1:0-730 GCF_006229205.1 Suricata suricatta
TTTTTTTAAAAAAAATTTTTAATGTTATTATTTACTTTTGATACAGAGAGAGACAGAGCATGAGAGGGGGAGGGTCAGAGAGAGAAGGAGACACAGAACCGGAAGCAGGCTCCAGACTCTGAGCTAGCTGTCAGCACAGAGCCTGATGCGGGGCTCGAACCCACAACCGTGAGATCTGACCTGAGCCGAAGTCAGAGGCCCAACCGACTGAGCCACTCAGGTGCCCCCCAAAAATATACTTTTCTTATGTAATAAGTGCTCAATAAATGCTTATTAAAGAGAAGTTTTTCCTCTCTTCCTGGAATGTATGCTGGGATTAAATATTCCATGTACAGTTTGCTCCAGGATCATTGAAATCTGCACCTACATCTTATTATCCTCAACAAGCCAATTCTCCTATAAACATTCTACATTAATCTTTTCTTGTAAGAAAACTAAAAAACGTAGGTCAGAGAAGAGATAACTGAGTAGCAACTGGATTTGCAAGGCACCTTTTCAGACACACGCAGCGAGACTCCTGGAATACTGTATACAAAACTACTACTTGTGTCCCTTCACGTCAGTCATAACAATTAGGCTGTGGAAATGGTCTTCTTTCAGCTCTTTCCGTAGTTGGATCTTCATCTTTTGTGTCTTGGATCTAATGGGATCACCACAGAAAGGCTTTCCCTTAATTGGCCTTTCTGAAATAATACTTTTCATTCATGCTATGTCTTATTATGTTGTTTTA
>NW_021878640.1:0-730 GCF_006229205.1 Suricata suricatta
TGCTCATGTTTTCATTTAGGCTTTCTAAGACATATTTACATCTGATAGAACGTTGAGAAACATTCCTTTCTAATGTCTTTTTTTGAAAGAAAGAGAAAGAGAGAGAGAGAGCAGGAGAGGGTAGAGAAAGAGGGAGACACAGAATCCAAAGCAGGCTCCAGGCTCTGAGCTGTCAGCACAGAGCCTGAAGTGGGGCTCAAACTCACAAACCGTGAGATCATGACCTGAGCCAAAATTAGTCACTTGACTGAGCCACCCAGGCCACCCTAAAAAGCATATCTTTTCAAATATGTTATTTATTTTTAATGCAGATCTTTTTTCCAAATCCACGACTATACTCTAAATTTAAACAGCATTTTATAAGCATGTTATTTGTTGCATATAACTATATAAGAAAGTGTATAAAATATGCAGTTAGATGCTATTGATAGGTGGCAGCAGCAGCACCATTTACCTAAACACAAGAATTACCAGCAACAAGTTATTAAGCACTTATTGTTAACCAAGCATTTTATAAGAGTAATTTATGATTCTCACAAACTCCCTGAAATGTATCGCCCCATGTTTGAAGAATATAAGGTTCAGGGACGCTTAGATTTGGTTGAGCATCCAGCTCTTGATTTTGGCTCAGGTCACAATCTCACCATTGGTGAGTTCGAGCCCCAGATCAGGCTCTGTGCTGACAGTGTGGAGCCTCCTTGGGATTCTGTCTCTTCCTCTCTCTCTCTCT
>NW_021878641.1:0-730 GCF_006229205.1 Suricata suricatta
GGATTCTGTGTCTCCCTCTCTCTCTGCCCCTCCTCTGCTCACACTCTATCTCTTTCTCAAAAATAAATAAACATTTTTTAAAAAGCTCTTAAAAATTAAAAAAAATTAATATAAAGAATTATGTAAAGAATTATTAAATTGGGGAACGGGAACTGCTAAGGGGTAAAGGTAACTCTAACACGTACAGCAGTACACAATGGTTCTTGGGCCGGATCTGGATTTTGCCAGTTTCTTGGTAGTTTTAACTCCGCTATGCCCATTTGTTTAGTTATTGTCTGTGGCTACTTTTTGCGCTACAGGATCAGAGTTTAGTTGTTGTGACAGAAACCCTAAGTATTTGCTCTCTGGGTCTTTCCAGAAAATGTGTGCCAGCCCCTGCCCTAAGAATACACGGATAGTCTGTCTAGGCAGCTCTGCCACAGGAGCAAGGCACAAACCTCCCATAAGTCACAGGCTAAGAAAACCCCTTCCTCAGAAGACCCCTCCAGCCCTCTGACAAGGGCTCACGTCATGGCTCTGTTCCTGACAAGCACACGGACCTTGCCTCGTGGCCTGGAGGGACTGCACTTCTGGGCCATGTTGGAAGGGGTGGGGAGGGAACACAGCTCGTGCCATTGGAGGGGCCCAGAGCTGGCGCAGGGGACCAGGTCACCTGCTCTGAGCGTACCGGGTCTGGTCATGTGCTGGACACGTGTGCAGCAGGGGAGAAGTCAGATCCTGTCCTGTGGTA
>NW_021878642.1:0-730 GCF_006229205.1 Suricata suricatta
TAACTGACTTATTTTAAACCATACTGGTAAGTCCTAAAATACGTATTTTTTCACTTATTCTGTTTATTTTTGAATTAAACTTTTAAAATAAGTTCAATCTTGCTTCATCAAAATGGCTTTAACACTTTAATTCAAGTATTACTTATTTTTCCTTGGCCTAATTAGTTTCAATTAAAAGGAAATGAAATGTGCAGATTTAGTATGAGAAAATGTTCTACTGGATTGTAGTTTTTATAAAATGATAACTGTATTTATATATAGATAGGAAGGAAAGTTTGAAAGTGCTAACAATCCAGTATGAAAATGAGAGTTTGTGGGTTAAACCAATGCAAAATGCTTAAAGGGACCACAGAAAGAATGGCTCTGAGTGGAATACAGGGGTCTAATTCTTATAATTCTTACCTGTAAATTCATATACTTGCAACAAATTATCTCTCAAAGTGGGTAGTTTTTAAAAAAATATATGTACCTTTTACCAATATGTCATTAACCAATGATCACACTGTTAAATTCTTTAAAAGGCTAAATAAATTGCACTCAATTAACAAACATATAGAAAGAAAAGAGTCTCTCCTCAGAACTTTCCATAGATAGAGGACAATTTCAACAACCCTGAAGCATAAATGACTATTTTTTAAAAGATATTTGGGAAAGTAAAGCAAAAATAGACAGTTCCCATGAAAGTAGTGAGGTTTACAGAAGCAGTGATGAACATGTAACTGTATAGTTC
>NW_021878643.1:0-730 GCF_006229205.1 Suricata suricatta
ACTTACATCGTAAGATCTGCCATGAATGCTGCCGTGTAGACCGAGCTTATTTTAAGCTAACTAGTCTTATTGTCTCCCTACTCAAACTAGGACATTTTAATAATAAACAATGTTTAAAAGGATGTGGGAAGCCTGCAGGGAATTCTTAAATTGTTCAGTGACAAAAGGGACCAATGATACCCTTGGCCATCATTATTAATCAGAGGAATAATCTGCCTGGTGGAATGGAGATACGTAGAATCCACCAGACACGGCACTCCCGCTTGAAGAGGCCAGGTTGGGTACAGCTACCATTTGTTTGTGACACTCCCTGAACTGACCCATCCCCTTGCTGACGGGCACATTTCCTCTTCTTCTTACTTCTTACGGCTGAGCTGATGCTAAGTCCCATCAGTGCTCTCCTATCTTGGACTGCAAACCATTTTGCTTTTTGAGGGACACAGTACATCTGCTCTGATTCATTATGTGCTGGGTGTATAATTTAACTCTCAGAGAACGGTATAATTTTAACTGTTTCAAAATTCTGCCCCGTCTTGCCCCATTTTAGTCCTGATGATGGGGGAAGTCTATAAAAAGCCTTGTAAAGTTTCATACATGCACATAATTTTTTTTCTTTTTCTTTTTTAAATATTCCACTCAGTTGTCAATTTAATAGGGATCTACTGGCAAAATTTGACTCCTTCACTGAGGAAAGTTTTTTTTTTTTGAAGTTATATAAAACAGTTGTGTG
>NW_021878644.1:0-730 GCF_006229205.1 Suricata suricatta
TTAAAAAATGGCTCTAGAAACCATTTGGAATTTTACAGAATTTTCATGACTTCCTATTCCAATACTCCTGTATATAATACAGGATTTTGATTTATAATAAGTGTATATTTTTTGCATACTCAGATCGATAACCAAATTCTGAGGTTTTAAAATAAATTGTCTTTCTTCGCACATGCCTTTATACTTTCTGCATTTTCTCATTCACAGTTGTATCTAAGACATTTTCTTTTGCATTTTACTTAGAAAAAATACATAATAATAGAGGCTGAAATTAGGACTATTTTCAATTGAACTTTCTACTTCTCCCTCAAGAAGTCCTACCAAGCTCCATCCTTCGTTTCCCCAGATGGGGGCTGCAGGGTCTCCTTTGCAGTTACCTCAGCGGATACGGGGTACTTATATACTTCTTTGCATTCAGTCTTATATATGTATTTTCCTTGTCTTTGTCTTTATCTTTTATATCATTGCCTCAGTTGTTTTCACAAGCTACTTACGAGCTCAGAACTCATAAGAAAGAACTCATGAGCTAAGAAAGAGCCAGAAAAATGTTCACTACTTATTGATCCTACCTTGAGAATCTTGCACATAATCTCATACACGGAAAATGTTTTCTCCGCTCGGGTCCAGTCCCACGTTGTCACCTTTAAAAGACGAGAAACTGACATGTCATTTGTTGTAGAGAGACAGCCCCTATTTTCCTCTTTATTGGATGTATGTAAGATGGTAGCAA
>NW_021878645.1:0-730 GCF_006229205.1 Suricata suricatta
GACACTGTAGAACCTGCTTGGAATTGGCCAGCAAGAGAGCAGATACAGGATTAAAAGTGAGAGATGGCTAATGTCTGGGAAAAGACAAGAGATCCAAATAAATGTTCTTGCCCTGTATTTATGAAGATCAGAAGGCTTACAAACATAATGGGCTTGCATAAAGAGACAAAGAATCAGTGAACATTGACTCATGGGCATGAGGGAAAGGGGATTTTGAATATACATGATGTTTGGGGTTTGGGTCAATATAAAACAAAATCCTAGCACTGGGCAGATGGGCAGATGGTGGTTAATGGCAGAAAGGAGTTGCCGTGTCTGTTTATCTTAGCTAGCCTAGGGGATAAGACAGATAGCAAGTAACCTCAGGGATAACAAGGAACCTTTTCTTTTGCTTATCAGCTCTGTTCTGGGCAGCCTCACCTGCAGCCCAGTTGTCTGTAGCCCTAATTATCATTTACCTAATTTGGTCCTTCCTTCCTGTGAAAGCAGCTTTGTGCTATAGTACTAAATTGGTGGGTGCTTTTGCCCTGAATGCCTAATCTTACTTATCTCATATACCATTGTATTGGGGGCCTTTGCCTCCCTCTCTATTCTGGGGGCCTTTGTGCTCCACCCCCCACTCTATCCTGGGGTGCTTATGAGTACAAAGCATCTCTCTGGTGCAGTGCATGGAACATAGAACCTTCTCAGTAAACAGTAGCCTGTGTTTTAGTATGTAGTTAGAAAATTC
>NW_021878646.1:0-730 GCF_006229205.1 Suricata suricatta
TTTTTTGTTGGGCCTCTGGCTGGTTTGGGAATCAAAGTGATGCTGGCTTCGTAGAATGAGTTTGGAAGTTTTTCTTCTATTTCTATTTTTTGGAAGAGTTTGAGAAGAATGGGTATCAGCTCTGTTTTAAATGTTTGTTAGAATTCCCCTGGGAAACCATCTGGCTCTGGGCTCTCATTCATTGGGAGATTTTTGGTAACTGATTCAATTTCTTCACTGGTTATCAGTCTGTTCATATTTTCTATCTCTTCCTGTTTGAATTTTGGTAGTGCCTGTATGTTTAGGAATTTGTCCGTTTCTTCTAGATTGTCCAGTTTGTTGGCATATAGTTTTTCATAGTGATCTAATGATTGCTTGTATTTCTAATGAATTGGTGTAGATCCATTAGATCTAATGGATGGTAATAGATCCATTTTCATTCATGATTTTGTCTATTTGGGTTTTCTCTCTTTTCTTTCTAAGCATGCTGTCTTGAGGCTTATCAATTTTGTTTATTTTTTCAAAAAACCAATGCTTGGTTTCATTGATCTGCTCAATTGTTTTTTTTGGGGGGGGGAGTTCTATTTTGTTTATTTCTTTTTTTTTTGTTTTTTTAAACGTTTATTTATTTATTTATTTATTTATTATTTATTTTTTTCATAATATTTTATTGTCAAATTGTTTTCCATACAACACCCAGTGCTCTTCCCCTCAAGTGCCCTCCACCATCACCACCACCTGTCTTCCCCCC
>NW_021878647.1:0-1534 GCF_006229205.1 Suricata suricatta
CCCCCCATAACATCTTTTATTTCTTCATCCATCCAATGTTATTCAGCATTCCAGTTCATGATACTGAAGTAGAACTAGTGAAGAATATAGGGGTAATTTAGGAGCATTGTTCATTTTTAAGGAGCTTTACCCTACCAACAGAGATTAAATATATATGCATAGATAACCAATTACTAGATGGTAGTTCCATGGAAAATTGCAAGTTCAGTAGAAAATCAGATAATTTATAACCAAGGATGTTGAGCTGAGGGAGAAGGTAAAGGAGAAATAAAGGGAAAAGTAGGAAGTCATGCTTTCTGCTCCAGAGAGAAAAGATCTAATCAAAGAAGCAGGCATGCTCAAAAATACATCTTGGTGACTGTGAAAAATGTGATCTGGGGGTGGGGTTACACTGAGAAAGAAAATACCAGTCCCCAAGGACAGAAATGTTTACTTTTCTTTCAAGGTCATTATTCTGTTCCCAGCTTCAAGGTCACCTTTTTCCAAAAACAGTGGTAGAATGGTAAACTCCACACAGAAAATCATGACTCAGCAAGTAAAATTAAACACCAATAAGGACATTATAAAGACATCAGACTTCATATAGCAGCAACATTTTAGAATTCTTTTAAGATTCAGCAAAAGCACTGAAAATGATTTGAGCTCAAAGATGCTGCTTCAAAGGCACAAAACCTCCACTGTGTTTTAAGAGCAAGTGGTATTTTAAAAAATAATTATTTCACATCTACAGAAGAGTAATTGCTTTTCACTTTAAAGAAAGAGATAAGCACCCAATTTTTAACAATATAAAAAAGTGTTATGCATATGCAGTAACTAGTCCCCTCAAAGCATTTTTACTACACATTTAACATTGTGTGCAACTACTGTGTCCTGGCACTGTGCTCTTACATGGAAGCATTGATTGTTTCCTAACTGAGTTGGACAGAAGTAGGTGAAGAATAATGATATTGTGTATTGAAGTTCTTTTATATCCATAGTCTCTGATTATGATCTTTTTTCCCTTTAAGTGAGACAGTTAATATTTTAAGTTAAAAGCATTTTTATTAGTCTGATTATTCACAAATAGCCATTGAAGTTTATCTGAATAAAAAAATGCTCTGAAATCTGTGCAAATCAGCATCCATTGTTAGTTAATTTGTGATTCACTTATTCTTTCATCTAAGTAGATACTGAGAACTTATGATTTGCAAAGTACTAATGTAAGTATTGAAGATATACCAAGATGTATCAGTGTGGTTTCTATCTTCAAGAATCTTATGTTTAGCAAGTGACAGACATAAATAACATTAACGTGGTCATAAACATCATGATATAAAGTACAAGAAATTGTAAAATCCTCACTTATCAGTAAAAGTGAAGTTGTTACAAGATTTTGAGGAGCACTGATAGTTCTCTACATCGGTTTTTTCCTCCTTCACTCACTGCTGGAAATACTTGTTTGTCTCCTGCATGTTCAATGTGACCCAATACGTGATAGCAAGTATAATAGTCAATTTGAGGTAATTTAGCATCATCTCAGCTTTGTTGCAACCTT
>NW_021878648.1:0-730 GCF_006229205.1 Suricata suricatta
CGGGGGCTCAATGAGCAGTCACGGAACAAATGAATGAGTGAGTGACTGAATGGACGGGAGGACGGGACGGACCTGTGCATGAATGAATGAATGAAAGAAAGAAACCCACGTGAGGCATGCTTGCTTGTGTATGTGTGCATTGTTGCTAGGTGGGGAAGACAACAGCATTAGTCACAGCCCAACAGGAGGGGGCTCAGTGGCTCTGCCTGGAAACCTTCCCTCTCGGTCACGGTCTGCAGACTCAAGAACAGGGGGGAAGCTTTCCTCCATGAGAAAACCCATAGAATCATGGAATGTTGGCTCCCAGCAAAAACCACAGGTCACTTAATCCGCACCCCTCTGATGGGGAAATGAAGGCCCAGACAGGTTCAGTCCCTGCTGCTACACTGAGCTCATCATGGAAACTGTTGTTTTTCCATGAAAAAGGAGCCTGGGGGTAGGGGAGAAGGGGCAAGGGGGAGGAGTCAGTATTAAACAGACCAACTGTTAATCACAGAGAGAGCCTGTGTCTTCCCAGGGACCTGGCCAGCCCCAGCCCGGGGCAGGGGGCTCACAGAGTGAAGGGGGCTTGCCAAGCGCCAGGGCTGCCAGCTCGCCTGGGCTGGGCCATCGGGCCTTATGTAACCGACCCAGAGGCTCCAAGAAACACCTCAGCTGGCCGGGTGTTCATCTTGGAGCGCGGTTTGCAGCTATTTCCTATAGAGGGAGGTTTTGCTGAGCACCGGGTTTT
>NW_021878649.1:0-730 GCF_006229205.1 Suricata suricatta
CAAAAACACATTATGAATATGTTGTTTTAGTAAATGTAAAATAAACATCAAAGCTAACTCTGGTCATTTCTGTTTTACTTCTATTTAGGAAGCAAAAGACCAACGAACAACTATCAAAAGACACTCATCTTGCCTTTAAACTTTGCTATATGTTGTTTAAATCTTACTTTTACTTATTGCTTATATCAGTGAAATAGCATAATAATAGGACATAATTTGAGTATTTGATTGAATATGTAAGTAATTAGCTGTACAAATGTTTGCATGGTTGCACATAATGCTATTCTAGCATTCTAGTAAGTGCCATTGTGTGGGCGATTAGAATATAAGAGTATAAAGATATTACTGAGAAAACTACATATTTTATCAGTATTTTGTTTTTATTTACCTCTATAATAGAAAGATAGATGTAAATGTATACCTATTTCTAATATTCTTCACTGGGGATTATTTTTAAGAAAATCACAATAAGTGTTACAATGTTGCATTGCCAGAACCATGCTTATCTTATTTAGTGTGGATTTTTGGTTTTAGGTACGTGTGTAGGTGTTTAGGTGTCAGCCATATGACACCTCTGTGTACCCTGAAAACTTCCCAGAATCTACAGGCAATGTTATATCAAAGCTGGTAAAGAATAAAATCTCAAGCATTCCAATTAAATTATTGTCTTACTTGGTTTGTGCCTGCTGAATATTCACTGAGAGATAGATCAGAAACTCAACAGAGGAAA
>NW_021878650.1:0-730 GCF_006229205.1 Suricata suricatta
AAGGAAGGAAGGAAGGAAGGAAGGAAGGAAGGAAGGAAGGAAGGAAGGAAAGAAAGAAAGAAAGAAAGAAAGAAAGAAAGAAAGAAAGAAAGAAAGAAGGAAAGAAAGAAGGAAAAGAAAGAAGGAAGGAAGGAAGGAAGAAGGAAGGCAGAAGGAAAGGAAGGAAGAAAGAAAAAGAACAGAACTATTCTTATCTCCCAATTTACAGATGAGAAATGGAGAACTAAATAATTCAACTGAAGCCATGTAGTAAGAGGCAGAGTTGGAACTCTAATGACAAAGGTCTAAAGACAAAGCCTCCATGCCTGGTCAATAAACCCAAGATTCAGGAAATGCAGGTGAAGATCATCCTTGGCCACTTAGTACTTCTTGCCTATCAGAGTAGCAATGTTTTGTTTTAATTGATACTGTTGGCAAAGGAGGGACAAAGTAACCGCTCTCCCACACGCTGGTTGGGCTGTAAATTGACACTATCTTTCTGAAGTCCAACTTGGCATCAGGCAGCCATCCTTCAACCAAGGAATTCCTCTCTTGAAATATATTAGAATGAAATTATTTTTTCTCTCTCTCCTTTTTTTTTCTTTCTTTCTCTTTTTAAATAACCTCTACCCCAATCACTTCTCGGCCTTTTGGCTAAGATCAAGTGTAGTATCTGTTCTTATCAGTTTAATAACCTCTACCCCAATGTGGGGCTTGTACTCACAACCCCAAGATCAAGAGTCACATGCTC
>NW_021878651.1:0-730 GCF_006229205.1 Suricata suricatta
AAGAAGAAAGAGGCCCCCGCCTGACTGCCTAAGAGATGCTTCTGAGGCCAAGGCCAAGTCAGGACAGGCTGTGAGCGGCATTCACAGATGCTGAGCTTTTGGAGAGAAAGAGAGCACGTGAGCAGGGAAGGGGCAGGGAGAGGGGCTGAAGCGGGCCCTGTGCGGACAGCTGAGAGCCCAGCACGGGGCGTGAACTCGCCAGCATGAGATCATGACCTGGGCTGAAGCCGGAGGCTCACCTGACTGAGCCCCCCCCCCCCCCCCCCCCGGCACCCCACAGTCATGTGTCTCGGTGACGATTGTGACCGTTGTACCTCAGTCTACATGAAATGGTTCACGTGCTGCTAATTCGGGAGAGCAGAGCTGTGGGCTGGCTCCGCCCGCTCCTGACCTATGGGGTGAAGGCGGGCGAGCAGCAGGGCAGAGGCCGGTCTGCCTTCGTTCCGGGGACCCCCTGCCCTCCCGCCTTTGCTGAGTTCCTCACACTCTCACCCAGAACCTTGTGAGTCTGCTCGGCGCCCCTTGGTTCGCTTTTTTTTTTCTTTTTCCTTTTTGTGCCTTATCTTGGGGAGAGTAGCTTCGTTTCTCATTCTGTTACTTGAGAAGTTAGGCACCCTCTCCAGTGTTGTCAGAAGGTTTAATATATAAGAGTTGTTCAGGTCTAAGATGGATCAATATCGATTCCCTTCCCCTGTTCGGTACAAGGACTGTGGACACTCAGACCCCACCC
>NW_021878652.1:0-729 GCF_006229205.1 Suricata suricatta
AAGGAAATCTATTTTAGGAGTTTAAAAAAAACCCTTTGATATGAGAAATCCTGGTTTTCCCATCCTATACTAACTGAATAAAATTATCCTGTTATGTAACCATTGGTTCTTTACTGATAAAATGAAATTATTTTAGTACCTTCTTTATTTGCTTGATAATTAAATGGAATATGTCATATGATGTAACTGAAATTTAATACATGTTAATTTTGGAAGGTGATGGTCACTTTTATGAACAGAAACATTAAAAACTGATCCCACCAACCTGCACATACCACATAAGATAGAAATGGAGATACTTGGAGGAGCTTAGAGAAAACTGACTTACTTTTTTAGGTACAATAAAAGAAAGAAAGAAAGAAAGAGAGAGAGAGAGAGAGAGAGAGAGAGAGAGAGAGAGAGAGAGAAAGAGAAAAAGAAAGAGAGAAAGAAAGAAAGAGAGAAAAAAAGATGAAGGAAGGAAGGAAGGAAAGAAGAAAGAAAGGAAGGAAGGAAGAAGCACTAAGAGATTGTTAAAGTGAGAACAGTCTTTCCTAAGAGGAATACGCTCGGTGATTTAATATCAGAACTCTGAGACCCAGCGAGGTAAAGAATATATTGTCTGGGTAGCTGAGCAGTACCTTTCCCAAGAGACAGATTGAGAGATATTACAGTCAAAACAATCTTCTTCCTGATGGTTTTTGCTCTGCCTTAAGTGGTCTCAGACATGGTGAAACGCTGAGGCATAAA
>NW_021878653.1:0-729 GCF_006229205.1 Suricata suricatta
CTCCGCCTCTGCGGAGGCTGACCCCGTGTTAAGGAATTTAAAGTCAAGTCCAGGTGGATTCTCCTTCTGGCGTTGTCACTTACTGGCTTTCCGCTCGCAGGAACTCGGGATTGCTGCCTCCCTTGGACTAATGTGAATGCTAAAACGGACAAAATGAAATAATTAAGTGAGACAATGCACTCAAGTGCCTGGATATATAGTAAGAGCTCAGTAAATGGCTGGTCTTATTATTATTATTATTATTATTATTATTATTATTATTATTAACTGGCTAGGCTTTGGATGGGAGGGTCTCACTGGTCGGCTCCTTTGGTGAGTTTGCGGGGGGGGGGGGGGGGGGGGGGGGGGGGGGGGGGGGGGTGGGCAGAGGGAGGGATGGTTTTTCCTCTGAAGTGAAGGAACCTGAGCACTCTGCTGGGGCTCCAGCCTTCCTGTGCCACTAACTCCACCTATAACTGTGGACTCAGGGCCCCTCTTTGAATCTAATATCCTCATTGCAAAGTACGAATAATCGTGCTCAACTCACAGAGTTGCTGTGAAAAAAGAAAGGCAGGACTCCTGGTACATGGTACTCAGGGCAAACCTCCCTGCTGGCTGGCAGCCAGCAGGTCCCAGAACACTTGTATCTATAGCACATGGCAGGTACGGGGCAGAACCCTGGTCCCTAAACACCCAGCAGTCAACACTCCCAGGTTCTCTCTTCTTACAACACAGAGTAGGCGCTAGGTG
>NW_021878654.1:0-729 GCF_006229205.1 Suricata suricatta
TTTTTTAATGTTTTATTTATTTTTGATACAGAGAGAGACAGAACATGAGAGGCAGAGGACAGAGAGAGATGGAGACACAGAATCTGAAGCATGCTCCAGGCTCTGAGCTAGCTGTCAGCACAGAGCCTGATGCAGGGTTAAAACACACGAACGTGAGATCTGACCTGAACCAAAGTCGGAGGCTTAACCGACCAAGCCACCCAGGCGCCCCTGAGATTATCAGTTTAATATGGCCTTTATACCTTTAAGGTGTTTAAAGTAACATCTATCTAAAGTGCAAAGAAAAAAATACTACAGAAGACAGAAAAGTTAATGAGAACGGTACCAAAGCATGTCATGGGTATAAGAGCACAGGTGAGGATAAAAAATCTAAATTTGATACAGAGGTACAGAATTATTTATTTATTTGAGAGACAGACAGAGGGAGACCGCATGCACGAGAGAGCTGTGGAAGGACAGAAGGAGAGGGAGGGAAAATCTCCTGCAGGTTCCATTCTCAGCTCCAAGCCTGACACAGGGCTCAATCTCATGACCCTGAGGGCATGACCTGAGCCAAAATCAAGACTAGGGTATTTATCAGACCAAGTCCCCCAGGCACCCTGGAGGTACAGAATGTTGAATAATTACTTTCAATTCACAAGAGTAATTCTCTCAGGCAAGGACACTATAAAGTCACCAATAAATACATGATGAAGTTAATGGTCTGTTATGATGACTCACCAAGACATG
>NW_021878655.1:0-729 GCF_006229205.1 Suricata suricatta
GACACAAATTATGAGAGACTATTGAATACTGAGAACGAACGGAGGGTTGAAGGGGGAGGGGATGGAGAGAAGGGGGTGATGGTCATGGTGGGGGGCACTTGTGGGGAGAAGCACTGGGTGTTACATGGAAACCAATTTGACAATAAACTATTATTAAAAAATAAAAATAAAAAATAGTAAAGAAAAAAATAAAAAAAAAACATGATTGTAAATGAGGGCCTCTTGAGGTGAGACGGGGAGGGATACAGAATGATCAAAGTTTCTGGAGAAGAAATCAGTGAGCAGAAGATTACTGAAGGTTTTTCAGCATTGATGAGCTCTGAAGAGAGTATCAGTGAGCTTTACCAATTTTGACGGTCTTCTTCCCCCGAGAGGGTGGTTACATGGATTCTGTTTTTAAATATTTCTGATCGACTGTGAGGCCAATGTCCATGTCAGTATCTGCAGAGTGTTTCCTAAGTTCTGAGATGATATCTCTGTCTGTGTATCTACTCATAGAAATATGTTCAGTCGAGCCTCAGAAAAAAAACCCAGAAAACACACATAGTTATATCAGAATGGTTTCAAATTTAAAATTTAACAATAACATTAAATCTATGTTTTGATTATAAAATCATAAGTAATTAGTCTAACTTCATCCACATTACAGTTGCATTCTACAGAGAGGCAGATTGTATTTAAGAAAGAATGTTTATGTTCTTAGCAGTTGGTAGAAGCCAAATGTGCCAT
>NW_021878656.1:0-729 GCF_006229205.1 Suricata suricatta
CACAAAAGAAAAAATTAAAACCATATAATCCAATTGATAAATGCAGATAAAGAATTTGACAATATATAGCATCCTTTCTTAATCAAAACCTTCAAGAAAGTAGGGATAGAAGGAACTTACTTACACATCATAGAAGCCAGTTGAGAAAAAGCCACAGTTTATATCATCCTCAATGGAGAAAAACTGAGAGCTTTCTTCCTGAGATCAGGAAATTACAGGGAAGTCCATTCTCACCACCATTGTTTAACATAGTGCTAGCATTTGTAATCAGAAAACAATAGGAAATAAGAGGCATCAAAATTTGCAAAGGTGAAGTCAATCTTTCACTTTTTGCAGATGACATGATACTCTACGTGGTACACCTGACAGACTCCACCAGAACTAATCCATGAATTCAGCAAAGTCGCAGGGGACAAAATCAACGTACAGAAATTGGTTGCATTTCTATACAGCAACAATGAAGCTGCAGAAAGAGACATGAAGAGACTGATCCCATTCACAATTGACAAAAAAAAAAAAAAAAAAAAACCCAACCATGAAATACCTCGGAATAAACCTAACCAAAGATATAAAAGATCTGTATGATGAAAACTATACAAAACTTACAAAGGAAATTGAAGAAGACACAAAGAAATGGAAAACATACCATGCTCATGGATTGGAAGAATAAACATTGTTAAAATGTCATTATTACCCAAAGCAATCTACACATTCAATGCAATCCCCATC
>NW_021878657.1:0-729 GCF_006229205.1 Suricata suricatta
CAGAGCTAATGAGCCACGGAATTCAAATTCAGAGGTGGCTGGGTGCTCCGAAGCTGCTCAGACCCTTGCCCCTTACGTCTGCACACGGCGTCTCTGTGACGTCATGTGAGCATCAGGTTACGTTTTGTCACTTAGGTTTAGTGTTCATTTATAAAACAGATTACATGTTATAACAATCACCTAATCTAGAATAAAATAAAAAGAATCTGATAAACCTCTCTGGAATTCTTAATTAGAACTTCAATCCCAAGGCCCCCAGGTGGCCCAGTCAGTTAAGCGCCCGAATTTGGCTTCAGTCATGATCTCAGGGAGCATGAGTTCAAGCCCCACATCAGGCTCTGCACCGACTGTAAGGAGCCTACCTAGGATTCTCTCTCCCTCTCTCTGCCCCTCCCTTACTTGTGTTCTCTCACTCTGCCTTGAATAAATAAATGAATAAACAAATAAATCTAAAACAAAATCATTATCATTGAATGATGTAGAGATGGAAAAGATTTCTAGGTGTTTCCTATTTCATTCCCTTATTTTTCTTCTTTTTTTCCTTTATTTAAACTTTAATTATTTTGAGAACGAGAATGACCCATGACCTGTGCTGAAATCACAGTCAGCTTAACCAGCTGAGCCATCCAGGGGCCCCTTGTTCCCTTATTTTAAAATTGAAACAGCATAGTGTATTTGCTTGTTTTATTTATTTGTTTCTTTGGTTTTTTTTTTTTAATTTTAAAGAGA
>NW_021878658.1:0-4706 GCF_006229205.1 Suricata suricatta
GTTGGGGTACCTTGCTGGCTCAGTTGGTACAGAATGTGACTTTGGAAATTGACGTCATGGGTTTGAGCCCCACATCTGGGGTCGAGTTTACTTAAAAAGAAATAAATAAAATAACCGAGTCATGGAGAGGAAAGGTACCACACGGGGAATATAGTCCATCATGTTATAATAATTTTGTAACGTGTTAGATATCTCCACTTTTTGTGGTGAGCATTTCATGTTGAATGGAATTGTCAAATCACTTAGTTGTATAACTGAAACTAATATAGTATGGTATGTCACATATAGTGAACTTTTACTTATTTTCTTTGTATTCATTTTTATTTTTTTAATACTGAAATTCAAAAAAAACCCTAAGACAGATATTGCAAAAATAGCTTAGAAAGTCACTAAATAAGCAAACCACAGCAGCCCAATTAGGAACAACAAACCTAGAAGAAGGGAGACAATCTGTCTTCGAAAGTTGTCGCATTCTAATATTCAGAATGTCTGCTTTTACACAAGAAATACAAGGACCAAGAATTCTGAAATCATATGGAATGATAAGGGAATCTAAATAGGCAGCATCATCTTTAAAAAGAAAATAAAAGTTGTCGGACCCCGATGTCTAAATTTTAAAACTGACTACAAAGCTACAGTAATCAAAACAGGACAACAGCCTTATACTGGCACAGGGATAGTCATACAGATCAATGGAATAGATTTGAGGAACCAGAAACCAAAAATAAACCCATACCTCTACGGTCAATTGGTTTTGGATAAGGGCGCCAAGGCATTTAAACCGGGAAATAATTGTCTTTTCAGGAAATGATGGACAACTAGATATCTAGACGCGAAACATACCTCACATCATATACAAAAACTAACTGAAAATGGACAACATACCTAAATATAAGAATTAAAATGGAGCAACTCTCATATGTATAGTTATAGAAAACTCATAAAGAGGGAGAAGGAATTATAGGACTATAGAACTCCTTTTCTTCAGGGAAAACCTCATGATCTGGATTTGGCAATGGATTCTGTTTTTTTTCAATGTTTATTTTTCAGAGTGAGAGAGAGG
Source organism: Suricata suricatta (assembly GCF_006229205.1). Lineage (NCBI taxonomy): Eukaryota > Metazoa > Chordata > Mammalia > Carnivora > Herpestidae > Suricata > Suricata suricatta. Next base: position 1,064 of record NW_021878658.1, read on the forward strand.
AAGAGAGAGAGAGAGACAGAGTGTATGTGTGTGTGTGTGTGAGAGAGAGAGAGAGAGAGAGAGAGAGAGAGAGAGAGAGCGAGCAGGGGAGGGTAGAGAAAGAGGGAGACACAGAACCCAAAGGTCGCTCCAAACTGAGCTGTCAGCACAGAGCTGAAAGCGGGGCTCAAATCCACGAATCATAAGATCATGACCTGAGCCGAAGTCGGACGCTTAACTGATCAAGCCACCCAGGTGCCCCGGCAATGGGTTCTTCAATATGACACCAAAGTATAATAGCAATGAAAGAAAAATTACATAAATTGGATTTCACCAAAATTAAGAATCTTGTGCATCAAAAGACACTATTAAGATAGTGAAAAGACAACCAACCTATGAGAAAATATTTATAAGTCATATATTTGATAAGAGTAGTTTCCAGGGGTGCCTGGGTGGCTCAGTTGGTTACGTATCCAACTCTTGATTTATGCTCAGTTCATGATCTCACAGTTTGAGATTCAGCCTCTCATCTCTGCACTGACAGTGCGGAGTCTGCTTGGGATTCTCTCTTTCCCTCTCTCTCTGCCCCTCCCCTGGTCTCTCTCTCTCTCTCTCTCTCTCTCTCTCTCTCTCTCTCTCTCTCTCACTCAAATCAATAAACTAAAAACAACTTGAAAGAACGTGTTTAATGTCCAGAATAATAATGAACCCTTACAACTCGGTAGTGAAAAAATAAACCACCAAATAAAAGTTAGGCAAATGGTAAGAATGTTTTCCCGAAGAATATGGACAAATGGCCAACAGGCATGAAAAGATGCTCAATACCATTAGTCATTAGGGAAATGTAAATCAAAAACACAACGAGATACCATCTTACATCCACTAGGATGTCTATAATTTTAAAAAGGGGATATAATAAGTGTTGGTAAGGATGTGAAGAAACTAGAACCCCCCCCTTGGCTAGTGGGAATGTAAAATGGTACAGTTGCTATATTGGGCAGTTCGTGAAAAATTTAAACATAGAGTTGCCCAGTGACCCAGCAATTCCAATTCTATGTACGTACCTGAAAGAATTGAAGATGGATATTCAAACAAGTCATTGTACATGAATGTAGATAGAAGCACTATTCACAACAGGCAAAAGGTGGAAAGAACCCAAGGTTCCGTTCACTGAGAAATGGATAAACAAAATGTGGCATATTCACATAATGGTAGATTATTCAACTCAGAAAAGGAATAAAGTACTAATACTTGCTACAAACTGGATGAACCTCAAAACCTTATGCTAAGTGAAAGAAGTCCGACACAAAAGGTCACATATTTTGATTCCATAAATACTAAATATCCAGAAGAGGCAAATTCATAGAGACAGGAGGCAGACTAGTGGTTGCCAGGGGCAGGAGGAGGGGACTGGGGGAATGACCAAGCTTGGAAAGTAGATGGCGGCAGAATATTGTGAATTGGGGCACCTGAGTGGCTCGGTCGCTTGAGGGTCCGATTGGGCTCAGGTCATGATTTCACAGTTCAAGGTCAAGCCCCACTGTCAGTGCAGAACCCACTTTAGATCTCTGCCCTCCTCTCTCTGTCTCTGCCCCTCTTCTGCTCACATGCTTTCTCTCTCTCAGAAATAAATAAACATTTAAAAAAAAAGAGAGAGAGGACAGGGGTGCCTGGGTGACTTAGTCCGTTAAGCATCCGACTTTGGCTCAGGTCATGATCTCATGGTTGGGGTTCGAGCCCCGCATCGGGCTTTGTGCTGACAGCTTGGAGCCTGGAGCCTGCTTTGGATTCTGTGTCTCCCTCTCTTTCTGCCCCTCCTCCAGTTGGACTCTGTGTCTCTCTCTCAAAAATAAGTTTTGAAATTAATAAAAAAAAGGGAACATTGTGAATGTACTAATTCAATGTACAATTCAAATTTTGAGTTGTGGGAGGCTTGATGGTATTTTTTTCCTGTCGATAAAGAAGGTCTAATATCCAGATTTCAAAAACAGGTAGAGTTAAAGCCATATTCTATGTTTGGCCTTAAGTATTTTACCCTGAAACTAATGCAGATAATGCCAAGTAAGACATTAAATGAGCACTAAAAATGGGACCCGTGTCAAGGCACCATTCCATCTAAGGTCTCATGGTGGTTAAATCCCTTAGGAGAGTGAGGAGGACCGATGAAGCCAGATACTACAATTACAAACAGCCAATGTCTCTGCACAAAATATATGATTATTGAATCACTATATTGTGCCCCCACAACAAATACAACATTGTACATCAACTAAACTTGCAGAATAAGCATTTTTAAAGAAATTAAATTTAATTTAATTAAAATACCCCGTGTTCCTCTCGCATCGGACACTATTAAAACACAGGGGCGCCTGTGTGGCTCAGTCGGTTGAACGTCCGACTTCATCCCCAGTGTTGATCTCGTGGTACTTGGGTTCGAGGCCCTCATGAGGCTCTGTGCTGACAGCTAGCTCAAGAGCCTGGACCCTGTCTTCAGATTCTGTGTCTCTCTGACCTTCCCCTGCATACGCTCTCTCTCTCTCTCTCAAAAATAAATAAAACATAAAATACACAACAAAGAATAAGAAAAAGAATACATTGGTCTCCATCAAGGAACATACCTGGGAATGGGTTCAAAAATTGCTATGTAAGCTGCAAATCTAGACAGTAGTCTAGTGAGTCTGAAACCCTCCGACCTGAGAAGAGGGCTCATCCTTGGGAGGAATGTGGGGCTTATGCGGTCACCTCAACAAGGCAGGCTGGATAGGTGGTTCTTCAGGTTCTAAAAAATGAAATGAATGCTATGGTTAAAAGTTTCCCATTGATTTGCTATCTGAAACTACACCAAAAAAATTGGGGGGAAATGCTTATCTGTTTCTTATCAAACTCGCTATTTCGTTTCATAGCCACTGGATTATATTCAGGTTCTAAATATTCCTTGGTAGCCTTTGGCTTCTCAAACTCAAAAGGAAAACTGTTCTGGCATAAGACATTTTAAAACGTTAATTTACTGTCTAGCCTTGTCTCTTGGCATAGTCTCACGTGAGCCTTGTATTTGATAACACGAAAAGTGCATCGACAAAATTTTCATGGTAGGAGGGGATTTTATTGGTGTGTACCTTTAACATTAAATATATATGATACGAAGATTTGACTATTGTAATTACTGATTTGGACTGCAGGTCACGTGTAGGAAAAACATTTCATACTATTTAAAAAAATCGCTTTTGACAACACGCCAGGATCCTGGAGTCAGAACCGATGATGGTGCCCAGACCGCTCCCGAAAACACGCGTGGGCGGGGAGACGGGGTATTGGGCCCTGGAGCCCGGGTAGAGGCCCACAGGGAGAGGCTGAGGCGGTGCGGGTCTCCGCAGGGAGAAAAAAGGTGAGTCACAGAGGTGGCTGCGCAGATCCCGGGCTGCACAATCCCGCAGGGAAGGGGCGGGGAGGCGGGGGACTGGCCTCCAAGGGAGACTATGGTCTCGCCACCCGGAAGCGAGAGCCTGGCGCCATCACTGCCGTGGGAGTGGGGCCACCCGATGTCTGATGCAGGAGGTCGACCACGCCTTGGCTCACAGACCCCCCTGCAGAGCCACAGCCCAAACGTGGGGGATGGGGGAGACATTTTTGGTGCACTGGCAAAACTGGTCCCCGGGGCTGGGGT
>NW_021878659.1:0-1533 GCF_006229205.1 Suricata suricatta
CTTCCCTGGGGACCAACTCCTTTCGCCCTTGTGCGGCCCGGCCACAGCACCGGGTCCCCACGGTCCTCGGTACCGCCCCCTACCCCTGCCATCGCCGGGGACAAGCCCTCTGGCCCATCTGCCGGGCCCTTGCCTGGGTGTCAGGGCTGTAGGTGAAGTTGGAGACAGGAACGCCATCGGAGAGGACCTGCGTGGGGGCAGCGGCCACCCCCAGGACGGTGACCTTCCTCAGCTGCAGGCTGGCCCCCTCGCTGGCCACATGCACCAGCTCGTTCGTGACGGTGTTCTGGCCAAGGGGAGAGGCGGGAATGGTCAGCTGGTGGCCGGCAAAGACCTGCGGGATGGGGCCCCGCGCACACCCTGGGGACGCCAGCCGGGTCGTGGTGCATGAGGACCGAGGTCAGGGTGGCCAGCCCCCGGGCCCTGCTTGCTCCACTCGGCTGGGACAGGGGCCCCGGTGACCCCCCGGGCTCGGGGGGGCGACACTCACATTCTTGGCCAGGAAGACGACGTGCGTGTAGGCGCCGTGCTCCAGGGCCCCCAGGCTCTCCCCGTCGTCCCAGAACAGCTCCCCTCGGGCCTCCCCGCTCGCGGTCAGGGCTGCGAGCAGCGCCATGGGCTGCTTCCGGGACTCCGTGGTTGTGAGGCCAGGGCCCTGGAAGAGGGGGCGCACGTGTCACCGTGTCAGGCCTGGCAGAGGCCTCCAGAGCGGGGACAGGAAGGACGCTGGGCTGGGACGGCTCCGTGCTGCAGGAAACCAGGACCCAAAGGACAGCCTGCGGCCGAGGGGCTTGGACGGCCCCGGTGCGCACTGGGCCCCGGCAGACCCGCGGGGGGACGTGAGGCCCCGCGTGTGCAGAGGAGCAGGTGTCTCCTGCCCGGCTCATGCGCCCCGAGCGTGCCTCCCCGGCCCAGTCCATCCCCCACCCTCACGTGCTGTCATCTCTGCCTGGGGCTTTGGGGACGGACCCTCCTCTGGGCAGAGGGCTCAGGTGGCCGGCCCGCGCACCTGCAGGGGGATGATGTGCCCAGCCCGGAGGTGGAGGTTGACGGTGTCCAGGGGTGCCGGCAGCGTCACCCACTGCCCCCTGCTGTGGATGGCAGGCGCGACGGGGACAGGAGGCTGGAGGCTGCCGAGGGCCTCTGCGGGCACCTGGGGGGAGGCGTCACGTCACCACGAGTCGGGGCAGCGCCGAAGCGCCTGTGCTGTCACCGGGAGCCCCGCACAGATGAGACCACAGGGCAGAGGCCCTGACCCTGGGCTGGGGCACCGGGAGCAGGACTCTGGGAGAGCTGGGGTCCCGGGAACTACCGACTTGGGCCTCAGTTTCCTCACTGGGAAAATGGGTCACTGCAAGGACTGGGTGGGAAGATGCACGCGGAGTCCCTGGCAGGGGCCACAGACACGCCCCTTTTCCATGTGGCCACACCCGGGGGCAGGAGGGAGGAGCTGCCGCAGGGGCACTCACCGCCTGCAGGCCGTACCACGTGCCAGGCGGGAAGTAGCCGGTCACTTCGACCTTCCCGGCCTCG
>NW_021878660.1:0-729 GCF_006229205.1 Suricata suricatta
CATACACTCTGACTAGCCACTAGAAGTCACCTCCCACCGCTTCCTTAATTCTCAGGGGGACCCGTCACCAATAACAAGCCCTGCGGCTGATTTCACCTCTTCCTTAGGACCAGAACACAGAAGCAGTAGAACGTCAACTACAAAGATAAATTGCACGCAGGAATGACCAAATGGCGTGAGAAAGACCACTCTGTGAAGGACAGAACATAAAAACAAACCTAACAGCTTACAGGCAATGAATCACAGTTAACAGAGAACACACAAGAGGATTTGAGAATAGCAGTATTAACAAGGTCCCTGGGTGGCTCAGTAGGTGAAGCATCTGAATATGGCTCAGGTCCCCGTCCATGGGTTCCAGCACCACATGGGACTCTGTGCTGAGGGCTCAGAGCCTGGAGTGTGCTTCAGATTCTGTGTCCCCCTCTCAGTCTGCCTCTCCCCCACTCGCTCATGCACGGTCTCTCTCTCTCAAAAATAAACAAACATTATAAAAAAATTTAGAATCATTAATATCCTCAGACAGATGTAAACAGTATATCCAATAAAGAGAACCACCTGAAGATTATACGAATGAAAAGTATTATCATAATACAAAACTCATTCTGTGAGCAGCAGAAATAGTAGTTGAATAAATTTGAAAACTTGAGATTTCTTATCAATACTTGAAATTGTATCTATTATATTTACAGTTTTATTTAGGATATGTACATTATATACGATAACATAACA
>NW_021878661.1:0-729 GCF_006229205.1 Suricata suricatta
TGGGCAGCAGTCTGTTCCTGCTACGGAGGCCGAGGCGGGCTGCGTCCGCTGGCCGGGAAAGCCCACCGGGAAGTGATGTCAGGGAAGTAATGTCCGCTCTCCTTCCGGTCACACAAGCGGCACAGGCCACTGAAGAAAAACAGGACCCCACGGAAAAGCACCAACAGTAAAACAATCACCTGCGACCCCAAAGCCCGTATACGCTCTACTATCCTGGCACATGGATTTCCAGTGGTGTTTCCATGCCCGTGTTTCCCTCTCGAAAACAGAACAGAGATTGTGCTCTCTGCTTCCTCCCCACTTAGTAGAAGCAAATTCTCAGGTTCAACTTCATAAGTATAAACTGGAACGGTTGCATAATACTCTTATCACATAGATACCACATAATTTGCTCAAACATCCCCTAATAATCATTTAGATTGCTTCTGATTTTTATTATTTAAAAAACCTCAATGAATTACCTTTATACATGACTTTTTTGCATATGTATTATTATTCCCTTAAAACTCCCAGAAGTGGAGTCTTGATACATATTATAAAGCTGCTTTCTTAACCATTCTGCCCATCTATACCCCACAAGCAATGCATGACTGTTTATTCGACAAATCTTCAACAACATGAAGTGTTAAAATATATTCTGTTAAATCTTAACAGTTGGAAACAATATCTTATTTTAAATTTACATTTCTTTTGTTACCCGGGGAAGTAAATCTTTTATATATATATATA
>NW_021878662.1:0-729 GCF_006229205.1 Suricata suricatta
CTTCAGGACATTGATGCTCCCAGTCCTTGGGCCTTTGACTCAGATAGAGACTTCCCCCACTGGCTTCCTGAGTCTCAGACATTTGGGTTTGAACTCAAACTGTACCACCAGCTTCCCTGGGCTTCCAGCCTGCAGAGGACAGATCATGGGACTCAGCCTCCATAATCACCTGAGCCAATCTTCATAGTAAATATCTATCCATCTATCTGTCTGTCTGTCTATATATCTGTCATCTCCTTTTGGTTCTGTTCCTCTAGAAAACACTGGTTATACAGTCATCTAGCAAATGGCAGAGCTAGTACTTGAACCCATACTCTTGTGACCTCCAATCTGAAGTTCTCAACTACTACAGTCTAAAGACACAATCCCTGCCCCCTAGGCTCTTGCCATTTGGTTTGGGTGACCACGTGAACAAACAGAAAACAGCAAGTAAGGGCTGTGCGCTGTGCCCAAGGGAACAAATGAGGGTGTCTGGATGAACTGCTTGGAGATGCTGTCCGAGGTGGAGCCGTGGTCCGGAAAATGGGGGCTCAGGGTGTGGGAGGGAATAGAAAGGGCTTGCTCTGTGCTCTGAAGGGTTAAGAACTGATGAAGTAGCCTCTCCAAGACTCTGTTTTCTCCTCTGTAAAATGAGCACATGACCCATCTCCCCAGTTATTGTGACTATCCGGTGACATAATGTTGTAAAGAGCTTAGCAGAGGGCTTGTCACGTAAAACGCATAGTGGCC
>NW_021878663.1:0-729 GCF_006229205.1 Suricata suricatta
AGTGAAATAAGTCAGGCAGAGAAGATAGATACCATATGCTTTCACTCATAGGTCTAACAGGAGAAACCTAAAAGGGGACCATGGGAAGGGGAAAGAAAGGGGAGAGTTAGGGAGAGGGAGTGAGGCAAATCGTGAGAGACTCTTGAATACTGAAAACAAACTGAGGGCTGAAGAGGGAGGGGGAAGGGGAAGTGCGGTGATGGCCATAGAGAGGGGCACTTGTGGGGAAGAGCACTGGGCGTTATATTGAAACCAACTTAATAATAAACTATTTTAAAAAAAGAAGAAGAAACATAAAAGCCTTCTCTCCTTCTCTCTCTCATGTAAGGACACAGCAAGAAGGTGGTCTTCTGGAAAAAAAAAAAAAAAAGAGAGAGCTCTCACCAGAACCCAATTGCACAGACCCTCTGACCTGTTTCCAGCCTCTAGAATTATAAGTGATAGTTCTGTTGTCCAAGCCACACAGTCTACGATATTTTGTACTCCAGGTGTCAAAAGCACACTCTCAAGATATAGGTTGGAATGTAAAATTTAGTAAGATGCACCCAGCACACACAGCATACCAAAGCAGCACCTAAACCCTTTCCCCAGAATCAAGACAACTGCAGAATACAAATACAAAAGAAGGGTGAGAATGTGAATAGCCACTCAATAAGATTGTGGGACTTGACTGATGAGAAATAAAATAATTAGCCTTACCTGGCGGTTAAGAAGACAGTGTACCACAAA
>NW_021878664.1:0-729 GCF_006229205.1 Suricata suricatta
GATTAGAATTATGTGAGGATCATGAGATAACTAAGTTTAGGGTTGGTAGAAGCAGCAAGGTGTGGATATTAAAGGGAGGGTTTCAAAGAGCCCTGGTGGGCAAACTGTGTGTTAATGCTTTCTATTGAAGAGTTCTGGGAGGTTTTTATAATGAGCAAATAAGTGGCTTACCTCGGGAAGAGTCTTTTGAAATGCTAAAGTTGTATGGGTGGAAACAGTGGAATAGTCAAGTCATACAAAGTAAGCTAGCCGTTTTCCTTCCCAGAAGGAAAAAACAGAAAAGCTACAGGCCTCCAGAGAGGGGGTAATTCAGAGGATAACTCAAAGGAGAGCAATTGTTGACAAAGTGGCCATAACTTAGGGAAGACTCAGGAACATCTCCAGAGGGAGAAAGAGCCCATGATTTATGTCTTTCCACTTACTTTCCTTCTTGGGTAGGAAAGCTTCTATGGAAAACCTAAGAACTGTTTTTATTGGAGAGTTTGAGACCTAAAGAGGTAAAACTGTATCCTCTTGTGCTGAGGAAATAAGCAATGGTTTTGGAAATTAAGCAAAAATTAGTTATCTGTAGGACAAACCTATGTGCCAAAAATTGTTGAATAGCAAAACAAAATAAACCTAGCCAAAACCCCACCTACAACAATAACAAAACAAAAGAGCCTTTTAATTTTATTTATTTTTTATTTTTTATGTTTTTATGTTTTTTATTTATTCTTGAGAGAGAGAGAG
>NW_021878665.1:0-729 GCF_006229205.1 Suricata suricatta
GCAGTATGAAAAGAACCAAGGGGCACCTGGATGGCTCAGTAGGTTAAGTGTCTGCATCTTGATTTCAGCTCATGTCATAATCTCACGGTTTGTGAGTTTGAGCCCTGAGTCAGGCTCTGTGCTGAGGGCTTGGAGCCTGCTTGGGTTTCTCTCTCTCTGCCCCTTCCCCGTTCTTTCATGTTCTGTCACTCAATATAAATACATGAACACGAAAGAAAGAAAGAAAGAAAGAAAGAAAGAAAGAAAGAAAGAAAGAAAGAAAGAAAAAGGAAGGAAGGAAGGAAGGAAGGAAGAGGGAAGGGGAAGAGAGGGGAGTGGAGGGGAGGGAAGAACCAAAATCAAACCTTACACAAGGACTGTGGCAGCCCTGGAAAGCTGCCCTTTAACTCAGCAGGAGGGAGATGGGAGGGAGGATCATGGAGGAGGATGACAGGGCTTGTATCCAGCCTTGAAGAAAACACAAGAACTAATCACACGGACTAGGGGAGCAGAGGAGGGGCAGGAAGAGCCTGGACAAACACTTACTACCATGACGAGGTGTGTGTGTGTATGTGGGGGTGGAAAGGTAGACATGAAGATATGCATGACTGGTGTTGCCATGCCAAGGCATTTAGATTTTGTCCTGAGAGTAAATGCAAGTCCTTGTAGGGACCTCACCATCATCCCTGAAGAGCAGGGACGAGTAGGGCCAGCTCAGGGAGAGACTCTTATGCCATGCCAAGATTTCAG
>NW_021878666.1:0-729 GCF_006229205.1 Suricata suricatta
TTGAGGCAATTTCTTTGCTTTTCCTCCCAGGTACCATTGGAGACTGGAAAAATCACATGACTGTTGAGCAGAATGAAAGGTTTGACAAGATTTTCCAAAGGGAGATGAAAGATTTTCCCTTGAAGTTCATTTGGGATATGAATGAAGAATAGAATTCTGAGTTACGCACAACTATTCTAAGAAAGCACCTTCAGAAGGAGATACATTGAATCGTACATTTTCATCTTTGACTGTCATTGGCTCATTATTGGAAAACCTCAGTGATTAATAAATATGAATATGTGCCTGTACATCATTTGCAGTCTATGGCCTGTTTTTCATTTGCTGGGCTTCCTCATTTTCTAATCTGGAGAGGATTCTCCCCCTTTGTTTTGGCATATATTTATGAAATCAATTTTATTTTACATTGCGAAATTCCCTAGTTCTTGAGCAACAAAGAGATCATAACATGGGATCAATTTGGCATCTTAAAGTAGAAACCTTGTCATGTATAAAAAACTAACTACATATAGTCTTTCTTCATATTGAACACCTTACTTTGGAGGAAATCAAAGAAGTCAACTTCACTGTATGGGTTCCAGGTCTTGCATCAAACTTAGAGTGTTGCTGTCACAAGAATTTTCATGTATTCATACCTCCTATCTTTATTTAACGTGAATACCCATCATTTGGTATATGAAAACTATTTTTTCTAAAGAAAAACAATTGTCCTAAGCTTCTTTATTGAAT
>NW_021878667.1:0-729 GCF_006229205.1 Suricata suricatta
GGTGGATGGTAAGAATCATACATAATTCCATCACTTTAAAAGTTTTATTTATTTATTTTTGTTTATTTATTTTTGAAGAAGAGAGAGACACAGTGTGAGTGGGGGAGGGGCAGAGAGAGAGGGAGACACAGAATCAGAAGCAGACTCCGGGCTCTGAGCTGTCAGCACAGAGCCTTACACGGAGCTTGAACTCACAAGCTGTGAGGCTATGACTTGAGCCGAAGTAGGTCGCCCAACAGACTGAGATAGCCAGGAGTCCCTCTGTCAGGCTTTATTTTTTTAAAACAGAAAATAGAATTGAAGTACCATCTTCCTTTTATTCCAGCAGAGATTGTGATGGACTGAATGTTCATTTGAAGCCCTAACCCCCAGTATGGAGATGGAGCCTCTAAGGAAGCAATTAAAGTTAAATGAGATCATAAGGCTGGGGCCATGATCTGTAAAGATTACCACCCTGTAAAGTAGAGACAACAGAGAGGTCACTCTCCCCCTTTCTCTTTTTATGCATACACTTAAAGGGAAGGCAATGCAAGGACGCAGCAAGGATGCAGCTGTCTGCAATCCAGAAAGAAATTCCCACAGACGTCCACCAAGCTCGTACCTTGATCGCAGACTTCTAGTCTCCAGAACCCTGAGAAAAATTCATTGCCAGGCTGTAGTAATTTTCTTTTAATTTTTTAATGTTTTATTTATTTTTGAGAGAGAGAGAGAGAGAGAGACAGTGTGAGC
>NW_021878668.1:0-729 GCF_006229205.1 Suricata suricatta
TTTTGAGAGACAGAGACAGTGCGAGCAGGGGAGGGTCAGAGAGAGAGGGAGCTACAGAATCTGAAGCAGGCTCCAGGCTCTGAGCTAGCTGTCAGCACAGAGCCCGATGCAGGGCTGGAACCCACAAACCGTGAGATCATGACCTGAGCCGAAGCTGGACGCTTAACCAACTGAGCCACCCAGTAGGCACCCCTACTTTATTGGATTTTCAGAGGAGAGAGGAGAAAGCAGAAGTAATATTTGAAGAGATTATGGGTGACATTTTATCAAAACTGATGAGGGATAATTTAAGAAGTCCTAGAACTCCACAAAGAATATAAATTCAAGGAAAATCATATCATGGCCATCATTGTAAAACTGCTGAAAACAAAAGCCAGAGAAAAGGGACAGATTACTTTAAAAGCTATAGTTAAAAAAAAAAAAAAAGACTTAGATCTAAATACTCAACAAAAGTCACGGAATCCAGGAGACAATGGGTCGATATAATCACAATGCTAAAAGGGAACTGATATTTAGGAATAAAGGTAAAGAAATCATTGAATTGTGCACTTAAAATAAGTTAATTTTATGGTATATGAATTATATCAATGAATTTGTTTAAAAATGAAGGTAACATAATTTCAGACACATCAAAACCAAGAAGGTTTATTTTCAGCAGATCTGCTTTAAAGAAAATATTAAAGGGAGTTTTTTAGGCATAGGAGATAGAGTCAAAAGATTTGAAAATGA
>NW_021878669.1:0-729 GCF_006229205.1 Suricata suricatta
GGCCCTGCCGGGGAGCGGACTTCCCGCCCCGGGTCCCCCGGCGGTCCCCGGGGGGGCCGGGCGGCGGGGAGAGAGGAACTCTCCGGAAGACCTGGGCTCCCAGCTGTCCCGGCGGCCACAGGAGGGGAGGTGTACTGCAGGCGGGGGCTGGGGGGCCAAGGCCCCCCGCCAGGGGTCCAGGGCCCCAACTACAAGGTGGCCACTGGGGGGCGGTGTTTGGCCAGGCCTCTGAGCTCTGGACAGACGGAAAGAGAAACAGAGAACTGCTCCAGGAGGGGAGAGAACAGACAGACAGACAGACAGGGCCAGACACAGGGGTGGGGGGTGGGGGCAGAGACAAAAACAGAGACCTACAGGCACCTCCTGGCCTTGGCAGGCCCCGCTTCACTGGTCTCCCAGGATCCCCCACAGCGACACTGCCCCCTGCATTCTGGCACCCTCAGTGACACCACGGGCCGCAGTGAGGCGTCTCTGAGCCTGTCTCGTCTTCCGAACAGCGCCATCACCTTGGGGGGCTGTTGTGAGGGCGGACCGCACCAGCTTGCAGTCCGCATGTGGGACACGTGCCTGGTCCTACCCTTACCACCGTTACAACTTCCGGGGCTCTGCCCCATGGGCAGCTGACTGCCTTGCAGATGCTCCAAGGAGCCGCTGGGACCACGGTCATTGCCACCAGGGGTGGGGGCTGGGGCAGGGCCACCTGCTCCCCTCCTTAAAGACACCCTCCTC
>NW_021878670.1:0-1533 GCF_006229205.1 Suricata suricatta
CCCCCCATAACATCTTTTATTTCTTCATCCATCCAATGTTATTCAGCATTCCAGTTCATGATACTGAAGTAGAACTAGTGAAGAATATAGGGGTAATTTAGAAGCATTGTTCATTTTTAAGGAGCTTTACCCTACCAACAGAGATTAAATATATATGCATAGATAACCAATTACTAGATGGTAGTTCCATGGAAAATTGCAAGTTCAGTAGAAAATCAGATAATTTATAACCAAGGATGTTGAGCTGAGGGAGAAGGTAAAGGAGAAATAAAGGGAAAAGTAGGAAGTCATGCTTTCTGCTCCAGAGAGAAAAGATCTAATCAAAGAAGCAGGCATGCTCAAAAATACATCTTGGTGACTGTGAAAAATGTGATCTGGGGGTGGGGTTACACTGAGAAAGAAAATACCAGTCCCCAAGGACAGAAATGTTTACTTTTCTTTCAAGGTCATTATTCTGTTCCCAGCTTCAAGGTCACCTTTTTCCAAAAACAGTGGTAGAATGGTAAACTCCGCACAGAAAATCATGACTCAGCAAGTAAAATTAAACACCAATAAGGACATTATAAAGACATCAGACTTCATATAGCAGCAACATTTTAGAATTCTTTTAAGATTCAGCAAAAGCACTGAAAATGATTTGAGCTCAAAGATGCTGCTTCAAAGGCACAAAACCTCCACTGTGTTTTAAGAGCAAGTGGTATTTTAAAAAATAATTATTTCACATCTACAGAAGAGTAATTGCTTTTCACTTTAAAGAAAGAGATAAGCACCCAATTTTTAAGAATATAAAAAAGTGTTATGCATATGCAGTAACTAGTCCCCTCAAAGCATTTTTACTACACATTTAACATTGTGTGCAACTACTGTGTCCTGGCACTGTGCTCTTACATGGAAGCATTGATTGTTTCCTAACTGAGTTGGACAGAAGTAGGTGAAGAATAATGATATTGTGTATTGAAGTTCTTTTATATCCATAGTCTCTGATTATGATCTTTTTTCCCTTTAAGTGAGACAGTTAATATTTTAAGTTAAAAGCATTTTTATTAGTCTGATTATTCACAAATAGCCATTGAAGTTTATCTGAATAAAAAAATGCTCTGAAATCTGTGCAAATCAGCATCCATTGTTAGTTAATTTATGATTCACTTATTCTTTCATCTAAGTAGATACTGAGAACTTATGATTTGCAAAGTACTAATGTAAGTATTGAAGATATACCAAGATGTATCAGTGTGGTTTCTATCTTCAAGAATCTTATGTTTAGCAAGTGACAGACATAAATAACATTAACGTGGTCATAAACATCATGATATAAAGTACAAGAAATTGTAAAATCCTCACTTATCAGTAAAAGTGAAGTTGTTACAAGATTTTGAGGAGCACTGATAGTTCTCTACATCGGTTTTTCCTCCTTCACTCACTGCTGGAAATACTTGTTTGTCTCCTGCATGTTCAATGTGACCCAATACGTGATAGCAAGTATAATAGTCAATTTGAGGTAATTTAGCATCATCTCAGCTTTGTTGCAACCTT
>NW_021878671.1:0-729 GCF_006229205.1 Suricata suricatta
AGTTTCCCAACTGCATGTCATCTTTCAACATGTCACCCAATCTGTTTTCAGGTCATACCATTTTTATGACCACGGATAAAAACAATGACATCAGTTCTTTGCATGAAGGACTCTTAATCTTGAGTCTGGCGCCTTAGCCCGCTCGGCCATCCTGACACCGCAAAGGACTCTTAGAAGTAACATTGCTTTGCTACTACACTGTCTTCTAAAATTCTCATAAGCCATGGGATTGAGCTCTGCATCGGAGACCACAAAGCCTGCTTGGAATTCTCCCTCTCTTCTCTCTCTGCTTCTCTCTCAAAAGAAATAAACATTAAAAATTTAAAAAAAAAATTTTTTTTCTAATGTTTTATTTAGTTTTGAGAGAGAGAAAGTGTGAGAAAGGGAGGGTCAGAGAGAGAGGGAGACACAGAATCCGAAGCAGGCTCCAGGCTCTGAGCTAGCTGTCAGCACAGAGCCTGACGTGGGGCTCGAATCCACGAACCATATCATGACCTGAGCCGAAGTCGGAAGCTTAACCAACTGAGCCACCCAGACGCCCCTAAAAATTTTTTTAAATAAAATCTTTGGGCCCAGCACGCTTCCACTGCGCAACTCTGCTTCCTAAAATGAACTGTAGAAGTTACATATAAAATATATATTCTTCACCATATTCCCCCCTCTTAAAATACACAAATGTTTAGGCAAGGTGTTCAAAAACAATGTTGCCTAAGTTTTATATAATGCCAC
>NW_021878672.1:0-729 GCF_006229205.1 Suricata suricatta
ACAAGTTCAAGCCCCACATTTACCTCCGCGGTGACAGCTGAGAGCCTGGAACCCACTTCGGATTCTGTGTCTCCCACTCTCTCTCCCTTCCCCAGCTCATGCCCACTCTCTCTCAAAAGTAAATAAAAACATTCAAACAGTTTTTTGTAATTTGCCTTAAAAAAAGTGAATGACAGATGGACAGATAGTGGATCGTGATAAAGCAAATATAGGAAAATATCAACTGCAGAATCTGGGGGGAGGGCATAGGATGCTCGCTGGACGTCTCAACTTTTCTCGTATGTTTAGAATTTTTTAAGTTGGAAAAAAGTCATTGCAGAAAAACACACCATTTGACTTCAATTTCATAAGACAAATAGTATCTGTATACACCTAAAAATAGTCAATTATAATTCTAAAGAACACGTTTTTGAGTCTTAGTTTTAAATAAGCTATTTTTAAAAAGAAGAACAAAAATCTACTCTAAGTGGCATGTTAGAGTTACAGTGATAAAAAAAACACCAAACAGAAAGTTAATTTTTTCTCCTGTAGGTATTTGATTTCCAAAATGAGTAAATTATGGATATGAGACTCAAATTATTTAAAATACTTACTTCAATTCTGTGAAAAACAAATTGATATGATTTACAGAATCTATCTGTCTTATGAAGGTTTCCACATTTTCAAGAAATACCTATCCAAAGGAAAAAAAAAAGGACAAAAAATTTTAGTTCCAATCACATCAGTCAA
>NW_021878673.1:0-729 GCF_006229205.1 Suricata suricatta
TCGGCTCAGGTCATGATCTCGTGGTGCGGGTTCAGGCCCCGCGTCGGGCTCTGTGCTGACAGCTCGGAGCCTGGAGCCTGTCTTTGGAGACTGAGCCTCCCCCTCTCTCTGCCCCTCCCACTCATGCTCCTTCTCTCAAAAATAAATAAAAATGTTAAAAAACTTTAAAAAGCAAAAATAATCTGGGATCCTGAGCTTTCAAAGGAATTACCAAAAATTACGTAGAGCATGTGGGTGAGGGGGGCTCAGTGGCTCAGTTGGCTAGGCATCTGACGCTGGGCCTGAGCTCAGGCCACCGTCTCTCGTTTCGTGAGCTCAGGTGGGTCTGCGCTGAAGGTGCAGGGCCTGCTTGGGCGCTCTGCCCCTCCCCCGCTCGTGTTTGTGAGAGACAGTCTCTGCATCTCGTCCTGTGACGGCCCTTTTTGTGCCGGAGGTCTCGGGGGACTCCTGCTGTCACTTCCTGTGTTGAAGCCACTGAGCTTGAAACGTTTTTAGGATTGAAAAAAACTTCTGGCGTCACACTTTCTCAGAACCTCTGTCAGTAATCAAAAGGTGAACGCCACTCCCGGAGCACCTCTGTGCAGCCCACGCTGTGACAGCGTGTTCCTGTCCTTGTCCGGACACGGCGGGCAGGCGGTGCAGGACGCCGAGCGGTCCTCGCAGGGACTGTGAACACGCTCGCCACACGGGCAGGCGGGGGCGCCGGCACACGGGGCCTCGGGCAGACCC
>NW_021878674.1:0-729 GCF_006229205.1 Suricata suricatta
AGCCTAGCATGCATTAGAGGCTAAATAAAGTCACATTATATGAACGCCTGAATGGCAGGACAGCCTTTCTCATGGGATGAGTAAACAAATCCGAGGAACTGCCTCAGCCATGTCAAGAGGCAAGGAAGAAACTACAAGAAGGTGTCAGGTAATGGAAATTTGGGGGGACGTATGGGAAGAAAGGGAGATTGGATGCCACATTGCT
Source organism: Suricata suricatta (assembly GCF_006229205.1). Taxonomy (NCBI): domain Eukaryota; kingdom Metazoa; phylum Chordata; class Mammalia; order Carnivora; family Herpestidae; genus Suricata; species Suricata suricatta. Next base: position 206 of record NW_021878674.1, read on the forward strand.
GGTCCAGAGGAGAAGCTGAAGAATGGGGGCTGTGAGGGGGCAGAAGGCCACAAACAAGAAGGAAGGGCAATGGGATAGAGGCAAACCAAAATGTTCAAAGGTGCTTTGCATGCAAGTGCTTTTGAGCCCCAACCACTCCAGAGGGCAAGCAGGGCTGTTAGAAGGTCCAAAGAAGACCCACACAGTTGGTCTCTGAGGGCAAGAAGGCACATTCTTGGAGCATCAGGGGACCACTCAGCATCCAAGAGCAATGCAAGGGAAAGTATCAGCAAGTGGAATTACACTGCAAGAACCTCGACTATAATGTCACGGGGAACAAGTCCAAGAGACATTTTAATGACAATTCCAATACCAGGGATCAAAGAGTATGACATAAGCTTTAGAAGCAGGGCAATTAACGACGTGTTTTGGAAGGAAAATCTGGAAGGAAAAAAATGTGTCCTACCAGTTGTGGTAATGCCATTGAGTAGACCAAGGAGGAAAATAAACACATGTATTCAGAAACAAAATGGCTGCCAAAGAGA
>NW_021878675.1:0-729 GCF_006229205.1 Suricata suricatta
GAGCTCTGCAGGTTCGTGGACTCTGTTTGCTGGCAAAGTCTGGGTTAGACTAAATGTGGGTGGACATTGAGGGGAGAAAGAGGGTGTGAGGGCAGGCATATACATAAGTAAAATCTGTGTGGAATTGAGGTGACACGGAAGGCAAAATCTTTGGTTGTGTATTTTTTAAAAATATTTCATCATTTTTGAGAGAGAGAGACAGGCGAGCAGGGGAGAGTCAGAGAGAGAGGGAGGAGCAGGGGAGAGTCAGAGAGAGAGGGAGGCACAGAATTCGAAGACAGGATCCAGGCTCTGAGCTAGCTGTCAGCACAGAGCTTGATGCGGGGCTTGAACCCACAAACTGTGAGATCATGACCTGAGCCGAAGTCTCACGCTTAACTGACTGAGCCACCCAGGCGCCCCTTTGGTTGTGTATTTTTGAGGTATATCTTAGCTGATGTGTGAGCCCATGTGGAGGGTTCTGACTGAGGTAAACGTGAGCTTGGGCCAGCCTGTCAGGTATTACCACAGGTTTGCTGTAGGAGGACAGGGTATTGGAAGTATTTTGCAAGGCACGACCTAGGGACCTGTGCAGGCCTTTAACCTGTAATATAATCGTCTGGGAAGCAAATTATGAATGCGTAAAGGGCAAAATCTAGGGTGCTAAACATTAGGTGAGAATGGTTTCAGTGTAGATTTGTCTGTGAGTCAATTATAGGCTTTTGTGATGGTCAGCGAAGAGGGTCTCTC
>NW_021878676.1:0-729 GCF_006229205.1 Suricata suricatta
TATGCTAAGTGAAATAAACCAGTCACAGAAGAACAAATACTGCACGAGCCCACTTTCATGAGGTATCTAATGCAGTCAAATTCAGAAACAGACAGTAAACTAGAGGTTGCCAGGCACTGGGTGGTGGGAGAAATGGAGATCTGTTTTCAGCAGGTATAAAATTTATTCTAGATGAATAAATTCTAGAGATCTTCTCTACAATACAGTGCCTATAGTTAACAGTATATATTGTGCACTTCAAAACTTATTAAGAGTATAGATCTTTTGGGATTAAATGTTCTTACTAACACACACACACACACACACACACACAAAGGGACACAGGAAACTCTGGGAGATGATGGATATGTCTATTACCTTGATTATAGTGATAGTATTACAGGTGTGTGCATATGTTCCAAACCATCAAATTATACACCCTAAATTTAAGCAGCTCTTTGCTCATCAATGATACCTCAATAAGGCTGCTAAAAGAAAAAAGAAAATACTTAATGATGACAAATGCTACAAATATTTTTTAAAAGAATGCTATAGGGGCGCCTGGGTGGCTCAGTTGGTTGAGTGCCAACTTTGGCCTAAGTCATGATCTCCCAGCTCATGAGTTCGAGCCCCTCATTGAGTTCTGTGCTGACAGCTCAGAGCCTGGAGCATGCTTGGGATTCTGTTTCTCTTACTCCTCTCCCTCCCCCACTCACACTCTTTCTTTCTCTCAAAAATAAATAAATATTT
>NW_021878677.1:0-729 GCF_006229205.1 Suricata suricatta
ACTGGGTGTTGTATGGAAAACAATTTGACAATAAAATATTATGGAGAGAAAAAAAAAACCCACTAAATAAAAAAAAAAAAAAAACCCAAAAACTCATCGTGTTCCAAAAAAAATCAGTGAGAAAAGCATTCTAGAATTAGACACATCTTGTAATTTAAACACAAACCATAATTTCATTCTAAGTATTAAATTATGAGGATAAAGGCAGGAGCAAACAAAAGCCAGTTACCTGCAAGAGAAAAAAAACCAAGTTAGCCTCATGCAGTGCCAGAAGTTGATAGAAAAGTATCCTCTTATGTTTTAGAGAGGGAAAGTTTTACTTAAAGAATTTATACCTAGTGAAGACACAGGTCAAGACAATGGAAGAAAGACATTTTCAGATATGTAAGTATTCAGAAATGATATCGGTTCTTGAGACGAGAAGCTGCTTACTCATTATTCCAACCAATTTAGACAGGAAGGAAAATTGGGTTTGTTAAATCCACCTCATACCACAAGACTATACTAAAACTGAAATCACATAAACATATACTTAAGTAATTATAAATCTCTTTATAAAGTGGAGTGAAATGTTAAATTTTTCAAAAGGATAAATAATGGGAAAAGCAATAATTTAGAGGTATTTGGATAAACTATTAACTGATGTTAAAAACTGAGAATTAATGGAGCCCAGAGACTGAAGAGCTAATGAGTAAAGTTTTCCATATTTTTATGAGAAATAGAGTCAAA
>NW_021878678.1:0-729 GCF_006229205.1 Suricata suricatta
TTTTTTAATATCCAAATACAGAAAATAAAAAGCCCTGCTTAATGGAGGTGTTGAGCAAATCTGATTTACTAGAGGCAATGAGTGGTCAGCACGGTCAGTTCTAAGAAGCTTTCTGGACACGAGGCCATTGCCTAAATTAGATTTTTTTTAATTGTTTATTTATTTTTGAGACAGAGAGAGACAGAGCATGAGTGGGGGAGGGGCAGAGAGAGAGGAAGACACAGAATCTGAAGCAGGCTCCGGGCTCTGAGCTGCCAGCACAGAACCTGACACGGGGCTTGAACCCATGGACTGTGAGATCATGACCTGAGCGAAGTCAGACACTTAGCTGACTGAGCCACCCAGTCACCCCGCCTAAATTAGTTGATTACTCAATCTACCCAAATGCAGTACTACTGATAGAAATATAAGGGGTTTCTCCCAAGTGTAAAATGCTGTTTTCCTTGGGAACTTTGGGGCCCATGTAGCTGCCTGACTGGCTAACAGAGGAGCGCCTCTAGTGGTGTCTAACCCAGCTTGCAGTGGACCCCTCCCCCGCCCAAGTCAACACTCACTCGTAAGAAAGCGTCAGTGAACAAAGTCGAATTTACTGCAGATTTGGCAGAGGAGGAGGAGGAGGAGAGGTTTACATCAAACACTCCACAGCAAGCAACAGAAATTCCTTCTGATGTTCAGATCCCCCAGAGCACCTTTGCACCCGGCCACCCCCCAGGCCCTCTCTGAGCCCCC
>NW_021878679.1:0-729 GCF_006229205.1 Suricata suricatta
GTATCAGAAAGTGGCACAGTGACTTCTTCATTCGGGCAATATGACACTTATGTCATGTGCTCACACCCCAGGACACTCCGTCTGCAAACCCTGTCGGCTTTATCCCTGCTTTCTGATGACTCTGTCACCACTACTCTGGTCCAAGTCCCCTGGACCACGGCATCAGCCCTTAATTGGTCTCCCTGGCCTCACACAGTCAGTTTGCCACAGAACATTAGTGACAGTTTTAAAGCATAAATTGAATCACATCACCTCCCTGTTCAAAGCCAAGAGCACTCAGAAGTCGTTTGGTTTCCCTTTTTGAGGGGCTGGGGGAAGATGCGGATTAGAGGAAATTTTATTTTCGTTGTTGGCAATCTTAAACATATTTCGGGGGCAGGGAATAACAGAGATTTCTACTCTTCAATGCTCCCTTCCTCTGGTTCCAAGCACAATACTGAAGTGAAGATCCAACCTGAGCCCACTGCGGCTCAAAATCCTTTGATGGCTCTGCCTGACTGTGGGACAAATACCAAAATCCTGCTGTGGCCTGCGCACCCTGCCTCACTGCCTTCCTTCTCCCAAGGCTGCAGTGAACTGGAAAGCGGCCTACACGGGGAGGGAAGAGTTCAGGCCATCATTTCTGGCCACCTCCTCCCAGCAGCCCCCCCTGATTTCACTCACATGGACTTCATCTCTTCAGAACGTCCCAAATCCTTGCCGTCACACCCCAAGGCTGGACAGGACCAG
>NW_021878680.1:0-729 GCF_006229205.1 Suricata suricatta
GTTTCCTAGCCTTTGCTTGTTCTTCAAGAATTCACAAATACTCCTTCACCAAGCACACATCGGCCCTTATTCTCCCTTTGACTGGCCTACGGATTTTTCCATTGCACTTTCAGGATGTTATTTGGAAAAGCTAAATGCAAACACACCTCCCTATTATGCTTTCAGATTGGGGCCAGTGAGATGAATGAAATTAAAAATCCACAGATCAAGCTACTGATGAAATGAGCTGTCTTCCCTCTCTGAGCAAGAGCTGGAAAAGAGGTGGTCGGATTGAGCGAATTACTTTTTTTTCCCTTGCTTGGCACCTGGTGAAGATGCTAATGAATACTGACCTCTCCACAAGGGAGTGCACTGGAGCAAGAGAAAGCAAACAGCTTGACTGCCTAGGTGGCTGGAGTCCTGTTTTCGAGCGTAGCGTCAAATCTCCAGAAAATGTCCCATTTTAATATAGAGTTTAGCTTATAGGATGAACCCCGAATCTGTTGAGTATAATAAGAAATTACCCACAGAGACCCTGAGCCATGTATCGGTCTAACACTGATGTCTGGCCAGGCCTGTGAGGTCTTATTTCCATTTACCTTCCTAAAATGCATCTCCTTCTAGGAGTACCCTCCTCCCTAGGTGGGGTTAATCCCCGGAAATAACAAGGAGAAGAGCCAACACAGTCAAATCAGGGAGGAGAGTGTCATGGTACATCAGAATGCTCACATGTTCTTTGAATGAATGAAT
>NW_021878681.1:0-1533 GCF_006229205.1 Suricata suricatta
GCGGGTCTCAGAGGGACCGCCCTTCCTACAGGAAGCTTTCAGGCAGAGTTTAAGGAAGACAAGACTCTTGTGCAAGTCTCCGTGCAAAACCAATACAGCCTTGCCAAATGGGGAGGAGGGTCCGGGGGAGGGGGATGCACAGAACAGGCCCTGCTCTGAGACCCCTGGGTCCAAGGAGACAAGTTGCACTGACCAGAGTTGCCCTGCAGGGTCACCAGCCGCAGACGACCTCAGGCTGCTGCTCTGCCCCATGTCCCCTGCTCTCCCCGGGCAGCCGGCGTCCTGGGCCGCAGAGAGGCTCAGCCTCGGCTCAGCGGTGCCCAGAGAGGCCAGGACCCCCCATTTCTCCCTGTGGCCTGAGGGGCAGATCCAAAGGATATTAAGGCAGCTTGACTCTTCCCTTCTGGAGTGTGGCAGGTGGTTTCCTTGTTGGACACGAGCCCTTCCACATGGCCCATCCTGGGGGTGGGGGGTGGGGGTGGGTGTCAGATGTGGCCCATGACGTCCGGCTGCTGTCCTGTTTGGGGCAAGGATGTGAAAGGGTCAGGGTGGGATTTTCAGGGGAGTGTGAACATTTTACCCTTTCGTTGAAGAGCAAGAAAAGAGAGTAGCCGCCCTGCACCAGGAAGCCACACCTCCGGGCTGGCGGGGGAGGATTTCGCCAGGCAGTTGCTATGTCTTTGATGTTGGCGGCCCCCTCCCTCCCTGCTGACAGCCGGACAGCCGGACAGCCGGGTGGCTTAGAGGCAGGTGCAGGCATGCATGTGTTTCCAGGAAAACAGCTCCGGCCAAAGTCACTCTGTGGAATCTGAATGGGGACCGGGATGGGGGGGATCCTGAACCCCTTCTGAGGGGCACATGCTCTGAGACCTGGGAATTGGTCTGATGCCTTGTCTCCAGACTTCCATGGACATTTCTAGTTTCTCTAGGTGAATTCCAGCCAGGGGGCCATGTAAGCCAGAGGCCCACCCGAATATGTCATGCTTATTAATTCACCATAAGTAAGACTAAAGGTGACAGGAGATTGCATTTCTCTGAGGAGAGTGTGGAAAAGGCAGTGTCTCAGATGCGCTTGAAGAGTTAAGGAAACGGATTTAAAACAGGGACTCGGAGAGGTGTCTGGGGGGCTCAGTCGGTTAAGCGTCTGACTTTGGCTCAGATCATGATCTCACAGGTTTGTGGGGTCGAGCCCCGCAACAGGCTCTGTGCTGACAGCTAAGAGCCTAGAGTCTTCTTCAGATCCCATGTCTCCTTCTCTCTCTGCCCCTCTCCTGCTCATGCTCTGTCTCTCTCTCTCAAAAATAAATAAAACATTAAAAATTATTTTCAAGAAATAAAAAAATAAGGAATAGGAAAGTCTTTGAAAATACCTTATTTTTTAAAAAATGAAAAGCATCTTTAAAATAGCATATATCTTTTTTCTTATTATAGGAGATTAAGAAAATCTAGAAGTGACAGAAAAGTTAAAGGGTAGAGATAGAAATCATCTTGAATCCCATCAGAAAACTGACAACTAAATCTTGCCCAACTTTA
>NW_021878682.1:0-729 GCF_006229205.1 Suricata suricatta
CTGTCTCCAAACCATTTCCCAGTGCCTGACTCTCCTCCTGGGTTTGCATCTCCAAGACTGCGGTTCGGTCTGCTTGTCTTCCCCCTCCCCAGCCCTCCTACCTCTCCAAAGTCTGGCAGTGTTCATGGGTCTGATGTGGGTATTACCCGCTAGGTCATGTATCGATCGGGTCTAACTGAAGCTAGGGCTTGGGATTACAAAAAATCCCCCATTTGACCCAGTTTCAGACCAGTGCTAATGGATCTTGTGAGTAACTGCATCTTTTCCCCCTCCTCCAGGCTGCCCATTCTCCAGGGAGGGACGTTTGCTTTTGTGGCACCCTCTCTGGCCATGCTCTCCCTCCCCACTTGGAAGTGCCCAGAGTGGACACTCAATGCCAGCCTGGTGAACACCAGCTCTCCTGAATTCACTGAGGAATGGCAGAAGAGAATCCGAGAGGTAAGAGGGTAAGAAGGTGGAGGGGACAATGTATACTACTACTATATGTTTGATAATATTGCTCTAGTTCAATTTTTTCTCCCCTCCTTCCAAAGTCAGAACTTGTACCTTTGTAAATGAACTTAAAAAAATTTTTTTTTAATGTTTGTTTTTTGAGAAATGGAGACAGAGCATGAGCAGGGGAGGGGCAGAGAGAAAGGAAGACACAGAAACCGAAGCAGGTTCCAGGCTCTGAGCTGTCAACACAGAGCCCAACGCAGGGCTCCATCCCACAAACCGTGAGATCATGAC
>NW_021878683.1:0-729 GCF_006229205.1 Suricata suricatta
GAAATTCTATGCAATCAGATGTCAGGGTTAACCAAACCTGAAGGAGAAATTCTACTTCTAAATCCCTCTGCAGTGCTCAGTGTCTTCTTGGATTCTCAGAGGATACAGGATCTGTTGTCGGTAAAAGGGGCCCGGTTTTAAACCCAAGCTTTTGTGCCCATGTCCACACTTCCGCTCACACATCTAACAGACACCTTCAATAATGAGGACAAATCGGGGAGGGTTTTGTTGGAGACTCTGAAGGTCGTGAATGCGAATGGGGCCTGGTGGGAGGCTGTGTGTGTGTGTGAGCCGTGCGGTGCCTCAGGTCTGCCCTTTTCCGCCAGCTAGGTTTGCAACCTCAGAAAAGCCACCTTGCCTCTCGGAACCTTGTTTTCTCAGTCCGTAAGCAGCAAATAATCATACTGTCCCCCTCTGCCTCACAGTTTTGTTAGATAATGATTGAAGGAGGTAGTTGACTTGGAAGAAAATGGCTCACATGAGCGATTTATAAAGTATGTAGGTGCTGGTCATGACTTCTCTACCTCACAAATATTATGGACAGTATACGAGGTGAAGGCGTGTAGCAGAGAGTAGAGAGAAAACAAAATAAAGAGATAGGTCCCTGGTCTCTAGGAGGAGTTTACAGTCTAGTGGAAAAGAAAAATAAGTAAATGCAATGCAGTGCATGTTACAATGGGGAAAGTAAAAGGCTGTCATGGGTAAGAAGGGAAGCCTCTATTGCGACCC
>NW_021878684.1:0-729 GCF_006229205.1 Suricata suricatta
GGTGCTCAAGCAGAAATTGAGTGGGGCTTGAGTGCGAGAAGACATCAGTAGCCATCTGACGGCCTCTGCCTTGCAAACCCACCTAACTTCAGAATTGGCTCCCAGCAGACTTGGATGGGACTCTGCTCCCTCATCTGAAACACAGGGGATGGAACTAGTGTTTGCCAAGGCCCCTCCTTCACTCCTGGAGTCTTACTGGGAGGCATGCATTGCTCAAGCATGGCTGGGACAAGCAGGAATCCCTTAGAGATATCTTGGGGAGTTACCTGCCTGTTGACCCCACCCAACTCAGAATAGTGTCTGTGGGGCAGTATGGGTGTGGAACAAGATGACAGCTGTGCCCAGGTGACTCTCTCTGCCCTGTCCCCAACACTGACATCCCCTGAAAACTATTTTCCGGCTGAGCCTGAAAACTTATCAAATTCATTGATAAGTTCTAGACATATGACACATGTCTCTCCATTTATTGAGCACCTACTAGGAGCTGGCTTGCCACTGTTGAATCACAAGGGTGAATGACATGCTATTCCCCTGCTGTTCTCTATGTGAGGTGAGAGAGAGAGTGGTGTGGTGAAGGAGTGGCTCTGCGTGCAGGGAGGGAGGGACAAGGATGGGGACTTGCATGAGTCCGTGTCTTTAGCCCAAGAAAGTGGTGATGGCGAGTGGGAGCCATCAAAGGTGATAATCAAGGGGAAATGCTGCAGATGTGTGAGTTAGGTCCCACTGGTG
>NW_021878685.1:0-729 GCF_006229205.1 Suricata suricatta
TGCAAAATTTCTGACATTTAGAAGGTACTTAATAAATGGTCATTGTGCTTAGTATAAAGTAAGTCTCTACTCTGCAGCACATACTGTATATGTGTATAGTTAGGTGTAAGTTTTACTCTACTATTTTTTAAGTTTATTTATTTATCTTGAGAGAGAGAGTGAGCATGAGCAGGAGAGGGGCAGAGAGAGAGAGGGAGAGAGAGGATCCCAAGCAGGCTCCCCATTGCCAGCACAGAGTCACACAGGGGACCAAATTCTTGACCTGAGCTGAGATCAAGACTCGGATGCTTAACTAACTGAGCCACTCAGGCACCCCAACTCTACTATTTTTAAAAGGCTAAAAAAACTTGTACCTCTGCAATGCTGATGTGCATTTGAATGAGGAAAATAGTTAAATAAATCCTGTTATTTTACCTTAAATTTGTTCAGATGCAGTCAAACTACAGACCTAGGCTAGGAGCTGTTTTTGAAGGTCAGTCATCCAAATGATTTCTTTAAAATTATCTTCAAAAACTCTACATTATAGAAAAGGGCACAAACTCCTCCTTTTGGGTTCTGTTTTGAGTTAGTCAAGCAAAATATTTTATAATTTGAAAAGTTATTTTCCTATCTGTATTTTGGATGCTCCTTTTGATCCTTTTGAAATCCTTTCTGAATTTTTGTTTCTTTGAGATATGGTCAGTATTGAAATGATTCATGATTTTTTTTCCCAAAAAAAGGAGGAATTCT
>NW_021878686.1:0-729 GCF_006229205.1 Suricata suricatta
CTTGAACCCACGAACCATGAGATCATGACCTGGGCCAGAGTTGGAAGCTTAACTGACTGAGCCACCCAAGTGCCCCATTTTTTAAAAGGTTTTCTTTTTAATGTTTATTTATTTTTGCAGGACAGAGAGAGACAGAGTGTGAGCAGGGGTGGGGCGGAGAGAGAGGAAGACACAGAATTTGAAGCAGGCTCCAGGCTCCGAGTTGTCAGCACAGAGCCTGACGTGGGGCTCAAACTCCAGAATGGAAAAATCATGACCTGAGCCAAAGACACTCAGCTGACTGGGCCACTCAGGCACCCCTTTTAATTTTCTATTTTCAACTAACTGATGATGTTGCCTGTCCCTGGGCTGATACACACAGTAGGTTTACATGTTCTTAAATGTATTTAATGATCATTTCTCACCAATTTGACTAACCTTAGATTGATGAAAAGGTTTAATAAATGAAAGCTATAAAAACGTGCAGAGGTCAGCTCTGCCTGCTTATGACATGCTTTAGTCCCTTGGGCGGAGTGTTCCTCTGAGCATTTCCTGGAAGTATTTACTAACTCGTGTCATTTCACAGCTGTTACGATTACCTTGTTTTCGTGTGTCACTATGTAACCTGGAAGGTGTTTGCACACGGACCAGCACATTTAATCCACCGTGAGATTAATTAAACGAGGTGGCCCTGTGGCTGAGGTCGCGGTACGCCCTGGTGGCCTATGTGAGCAAGCCACATTCTAAGCC
>NW_021878687.1:0-729 GCF_006229205.1 Suricata suricatta
TCCACGGGGGTCCACGGGGGTCCACGGCGGCCGTGCTGCCTGTCAATTTCTTTAGTGTCCAAATTCACTGGGTTTGCCTGCAAAACAGCTCACCATGAGCCACCATCACTCCTGCTGCAAGGCCACTTCCAGTGGCTGCTGCTTTTCTTCCTGGATCCTAGACATATCTGTACATCTCGACTTTGCCAGTCTAGGTGAGGTGAGGTGACACCAGTGTGGGACCTACCTGCAGTACTCGGAAAAACTGGGGAAGATGGTCATTCACCCCAATCTTCCATTTTGGCGCTGTCGGTGACTTGGGTTTTTAAATGATCATTGTGGCCACTTTTATAATTGAGGAAGTTGACGTTAAATGCACAAAGTTCTTCCTGAGTTAATGCCCTGGGAACTCAGTGCACTGCATTGAATTAGCTATGCTTGTTGATTATAAAAAGAAGACCAACTTTCAGTTTGTTATTCTCTTAAATTCTCTACCTGCAAGGCACCCATCGCTCCCTGCACCCACACCAACCTCCCTCACGTATGTTGGTGGTTATGAAGGCTCTGATAGCAACCTGTAGTCGCTAGCTGAGAAAGACAGCGGATAATTTAGAGGCTTTCACTTTTGTTATAGATTAAGCAAAGGTGAGTGTCAAAATATTTTCCAACAAACCCTTGGCTCAGAAACTTAATGTACATTATTGCAGATGGAAGTGGACATTTTTATAAAGAGAGTCAATTTTCTGGTCC
>NW_021878688.1:0-729 GCF_006229205.1 Suricata suricatta
TCCCAGCAGTCAAGTGGGGAGGGGGGCCGGGGGGGGGGGTGCTGGCGTAAGTATATAGGGTTAACTTTCTACAAGGATGTAGGAGCAGTATTGAAATATAAGAAACTGTGAACATTCAGTAGTTTCTGTGGATTTTTCTTTTACACAAGAAGGCAATATTGATCTCATGCATTTGTCTCCAATGGATGAAATCTTTCCTTGAGTTGCAAAACGTTTGATTTTGCGAGTATTTGTGCACCTGTGCACAGGCACGTTCCTAACCACAAGGTGAAGATAGAAGCTGTTTGTTATTCTCCATTGTAAATGCCTCATGGACATACAATTATACTGACATTCAGGGGTTGAGCTTGAGCAGTACCTCGTTTGAATTTCTAGGTAAATCGGATCTAAGTTCTGCTTACTTCTCTGGAAAGTGGTATCTCCCTAATTTTGCTATAATTCTTCTAGGCTCAGTTGGAGCTAACCCTAAGAAGCAGGTAGAGGGCCTGAAGTCAAGTTCAAAGTCTACTTCAGTCCATACCCTAGCACATTGTGTGTTTACACAGTGTACCTTACTCTGTTGTCTTTGGGTTGGTTGTGATAGAAGCTTGTTTTCTTCAACAGATTTTCTTTTTACCCCCAGGTATATTCGAATAGTTGGGACTCACAACACAGTGAACAAGATTTTTCACATTGTGGCTTTTGAATGTATGTTTACAAACAAAACCTTCACTCTTGAGAAGGGGCTGA
>NW_021878689.1:0-729 GCF_006229205.1 Suricata suricatta
GAAGGGGAAGGGGAAGGGGGAGGGGGGAAAAGCGGTGGTGGTGATGGTGGAGGGCACATAAGGGGAAGAGCACTGGGTGTTGTATGGAAAACAATTTGACAATAAAATATTATGAAAAAAAACTAATGTCTATTTATCTGTCATTGACCTGTCTATTATCTTCATCTATCGATCTACCTTTCATCTATTTATTTATTCTCTGCCTTAATCCCAAGGGATTAAACTTAACAAATAAAGCAAATCAGTATAAATCAATGATCACATGTTCAAGGGCTATTTTTTAAAAATTTTAACCCTAATTTCTAACTGAAATAAATACCTATTGTTTATGTACATCAGCTATCAGTTGATAAAATAAGAATGTGTTAAGTGATTTGGGGAAGGACAGAAATTTCTGGAATTACTCAGACACTATCTTTTCTACTTAAACATAAAAACAGTCCTATTACCTTTTTTGTACACCTCATTTTGTCTCACATTAATTATGTCTATGCAGTATCTGCTTAATATAGATCATGTGTATGTCTGTGTGTGTGTGTGTGTGTGTGTGTGTGTGTGTGTGTGTGGCTCTTTTCTTTCTGTATAAATCTGTGCAAGCTGCAGATTTAAGTTCAATCCCTGCTCTATAGGAGGTAAGAGATAATGAATTACGGTTTCTAACAAAGAAGATTACTCAGAGCATCTTTGGAAGAGGCAGAGAAGTGGGGCAGTAGGCTAGTCTTTCATTAA
>NW_021878690.1:0-729 GCF_006229205.1 Suricata suricatta
ACACACACACACACACACACACACACACACACATCCTCTTCTTCTTTGGTTTCACTTCACTATATTCACATATCCTTATAGCACATATGACACAGTACTGTAATTATCTATTTATATAGCTGTCCCTTCCAGTAGATTTTAGCACTTAGAGGGAAAAAAACACATCAATTTCATCAATTTCATCTGTTTATTCTCACCATAGAGCACAGATGCTCAAAGAAGATTTAGATGGACAAACACTTGGGCTTTATGCTTCAAAACATAACCCTTTGTACAAACGGTTTACAAAGTTGAACCAGTCCCCCCTTTTCAGAATATAAATGATATTCTTCACTTTTTAAGGAATAGATGGTTCTGAAAAGGACTTTTTCCCTTCCTAACAAGTATCAACCTTTCACAAGGTGCTATATGAGGAATCAGGTGAACACCCAAAGCGAGTCTGACCAATAACCTAGGACACTTTCTCTAAGCACAAATATGTTCTGGAGCTCTAGGCACCATTTGGAACTGGCAGTTTGATCTGATTTAATCCAAGATTTTACTCAGGCTTTCAAGAGACCAAATGGAATCTCTTAGCATTTTGGAAGAGGAAGGACTATACACAATAACAAACACACACACAAATTTTGAAACGCCCATAAAAGTTTCTGATGATTATGTAATAAGAAGTTTGCTCTATGCTGCAGGGAATGGGAAACACATAGAAGAAGGTTTGGACACATCTAAGAT
>NW_021878691.1:0-729 GCF_006229205.1 Suricata suricatta
GGGTAGCTGGCTTATTTCTTTAGCATAAAATCTTCAAAACTTCATTTTTAGCACATGTCAGAATTCCCTACCCTCTAAAGGCTGAATAATATTCCATTGTATGTCTATACCACATTTTGGTTAGCTATTTACCCATCAACAGACAGTTGGGTTGCTTCCACAGTTTAGCAAATGTAAATAATGCTGCTATGAACATGGGTGTATGAATATCCCTTCAAGACCTTACTTTCTATTACTTGGGCATATACCCAGAAGTGGAATTCCTGGATCATATAATAATTCTATTTGTAATTTCTGAGGAAGGATCATATTATTTTCTATAGCAGGTGTACCATTTCACATTCCCACCTACAATGCACAAGGGTTCTTAATTCTATACTCTTGCTAATAACTGTTAATTTTTGTCTTTTTGGGATCAATTGTCCTAATAGGGGTGAGCTGGTATTTCACTGTAGTTTTGATTTGCATTTCTCTAATGATTAGTGATACTGAATATCTTTTTCATGGCTCCATTGGTCATTTGCAGGTCTATGTTGATCTTTAAAAAAAAAAACTTTTGGTTTCATTAATTTTCTCTATCATTTTCTCGGTTTCATTTATGTCCATTATAATATTTACTATTTCCTTCCTTCTGTTGATTTTAGGCTTAGTTCTTTTTTCCAGTTTAAGTTGTAAAGTTTGTTTGTTGATTTCATTGTTAGTGTTTTTTAATGTAAGTATTTATGGATA
>NW_021878692.1:0-1533 GCF_006229205.1 Suricata suricatta
TCTCTTAGACACACAAAACCACCAGGACCTTGACCCAACTCTTCCAGGAGCATTCATTCCTTTAAGATGAGGTCACTTTCTCCCCAGGGATGGTTCAAAGTCTCTACCTCGGAAACACAAAAATCCACAAATCCATTCTCTAAACACATTTGATAGAGTGAGCATTATTACTATCCTAGTTTAAAGAAAGAATCACCCATATTTGTGAATGTTTGAAAAGGAAAGCCTTGCAGATCGGAGCCAAAAGAGGCCATGTTTTTAAATTGGTAGCAGCAGTTCCTCTCATTTGGCTGTGGAGCCCTAGCCTTGCATACTGATTTTGTCACAATTATTTGAGGGATGAGAAAAACAGGACATTTCCTACCCCAAAAAGACCTCTGGATTAAGTCCAAGGACTTGGCTGCTGATTCCAGCTCTGTTACTGACTTGAACTTGAGACTCCATTTCTCTTGTCAAGCAGGGGAACCCTGACTACCTGTCGGCCTATGACAAACCAGGGAGGTGAGGCAGTGCACGCGCATTGGGGACTCTGTGTACCCTGTGTCATTATTAGGTGGCGCTGGAGAAAGGAAGTGGTGGACAGTCCCTGAGATTTCAGTGATGCTATAGGTGTGGGCAGCAGAAGGTGTCCTGTTTAAACCTCCTGCTGCCCCCAGCACAGCGTCCTAAGGACACAGCAGGCAGAGACTGTGACAGAAGCCCAATGGCAGAATGAGCCAGGGAGAAGCAGGGGCTGGGAGAGGGGGCCAAAGGAGGCCAGACTTGCTGTGACTTCCCCTGTGGCATCAGTGACAGAGCTGCCCAGCCTGGCAGTGAGGCAAGGCAGGATCCACTTCCAGGACAGAGTTCTAGCAGAGTCCTTTAGGAAACCTCAAGACTGGGATTCTCCCCCTGTCGGCATGTCCTCAGGCCCAAGCTATGGCCACAGGAGAGCCTTGCTGCCAGCCACAGAAGCTGTCATACCCCTGTGCTCCAAGACTGCCTTTAATCCTGCCTTTTTAAAAGGTGTTATTATTTTTAAGTAATCTGTACATCCAACGTAACCCAACAGTTTCAAATCTGAGATCAAGAGTCACACACTCCACTGGGCTCAGTCAGACTCTTGTTAAGAGTCAGACGCTTGATTTTGGCTCAGGTCATGATCTCACTTTTGTCGGACCAGGCCCAGTGCATGGAACCTACTTCGGATTCTCCCTCTCTCACTGTCCTTCCCCAACTCACAGTCTTGCTTGCTCTCTCTTCTCTCTCTTAATTACGAGTTGCCTATTACCAATTGCCCAAATCTGCATTTGTTCTCCCCTCTTCCAGTTCAGGTCTGGGGAAGGATGCATAGCCTGTGCTTCCTTAGGCAGACTGAGGTGCTGAGAAATTAGCATACGCCCTGCATATGCCCCACCAGGGACTCGAATTAGCTGTATAAATATTATAGGAACCTGGCCCTTGGGGGAATACTTTTTCCAACCTGTTTTATACCTTTCCCCAGAGTTTCCCTTTAGGCTGAAGCTTTAGTAGCTTACTGTGGTAGCTGACTTC
>NW_021878693.1:0-729 GCF_006229205.1 Suricata suricatta
AATTACAGCTAATGCCACATAAGCATTCCTAATGTTGTCAGCTCCATTGGGATGAAGTGTCTCAATCCAACCCCTCAGATGGTCAATTAGGACTTAAATCCTCTTGAAAGCCCCCTTAAGACTTCATCGTTACCTAATGTCAATTGTTCAATTACAAATCAGGTTTCAAATGTCTCCAAATTCTGCACATTGAAGAGGTAAGTGGCCAAAAATTTGAGAGATGGAGAAGGACCAGATCAATTTGGACTTTCATTAAACTACATATAATTAACACAGAACAGATGCTTTCCAATTAATTGTACTGGCTTCAGACACAGGAAAATCTTTACTGATTTGTCTTGGACAGAACTTATCAGGGGGGAAAGCTAGTAGAATCAACATATATTTTACAATAATTTATAATAATATTACCATTACCTTAAAATACTTATATGCCTCTGTGCATATCATGGAGTTAAGTGCTACATAAAGTTATTTAAACAGAGGTAGGTACTTCACTGTAATAGTTCAAGATCTAAAACACAGAATATTGAGAAGGCCATATGAATTTAAAAAATACTAAGTAAAATGTGAAGCAAAATCTATCTAAAGAATGAACACTCTTATCATCTATCAACTATCTATCTATCTATCAAATACTTTATGTATGAATCTTTACTATTTATCTATGAGTCTAAATGCAAAAACTGTATGGCATTCACAAAATACTAGTACAGAAATATAACTTTA
>NW_021878694.1:0-729 GCF_006229205.1 Suricata suricatta
ATCTGTGAGAATTTAGCATGTGAAAGTCTCTTTGGAAACTTCCCTTCTGACTTTACCTCTCCCAAGTCCAGTATGTAACCAGTCATTCTACACAACCCCAGTGCAGCTCTTCCTGCCCACAGGTCCTGTCCTATGCTTTAACAAAATCACCTTTTTGCACCAAAGATGTCTTCAAGAATCTGTCAGCTCACAAACCCCATCATCATGCTAAAACATCATCAGTACCATTTTGAAAGGCCCAGATGCAGTCTCCCTTTAGAAGGGAGCCTTCTAAAACACAGCATTCTGGATAGAGAGGAAAAGGGAAGTATAAGGTTAAAATCGGCAGGAGTGAGAAAGTCACAAAACAGAGAGACTAGAAAAAGAGATCAGAGCACCCTTTATTAAAGAGCTCTTGGGCGAGGTTCCGTGGCTCTGAGGGAATGAGCCAGGGAAGTTGCAGAGATGGTACAGAAAACCAAGATCAGAAATAAATGTAAAAGGCCCTTATTGGGAGCACTCTCGGGGGAGGTTCCCTGGTCCAGACAGGATGCTCCAGGGAAGTCACACCAGGGGGACAAAGAGCAAGGCCTTGTATAGGGCACTAGTTTTGGGGGTGTGTCCAGGGGCAGATGACGTGTTTTCTGAGAAGCCAGCAGCGGGTGGAAAGTTCCAAAATGGTGGTCCGTTGGCCATCTTGGTGGTTGTTTGGCGGGGAAGTCCTGGGATGGCAGTCTGTCGGCCATCTTG
>NW_021878695.1:0-729 GCF_006229205.1 Suricata suricatta
TGGATTAGGGTGTATCTAGTTTACTTGCTTATCTTTTCCCTGACCAGGTGCGGTCACATCTTAGGGACAGGGCAGGGGGATAGTCAGCTCCTGACTCTAATTAGCAAAACACTCTGAGATTTGGTGGCCAAGCAAAAATGAAAGTTTCAAGAGGGTAGATTTTGGGAGCTATCTGGGGGCAAGAGACCTTGCAAACTTGCCGTCCCCTCACCAGGAATGTTCACTCTACCGGTGAGTTCAAATTGCTCCCAACACACTGTACTCTTTGTTTCTCAAAAAAATAAATATTAAAAAAAAAAAAAGCTTTCA
This sequence comes from Suricata suricatta, assembly GCF_006229205.1. Lineage (NCBI taxonomy): Eukaryota > Metazoa > Chordata > Mammalia > Carnivora > Herpestidae > Suricata > Suricata suricatta. The sequence continues at coordinate 310 of NW_021878695.1, forward strand.
AGGTGCCTGTGTGGCTCAGTTGGTTAAGTATCTGACTCAACTCAGGTCACAATATTAGGGTTCATGATATCGAGTCCCATATCTTTCTTTCACTCTCTCTCCCCTTCTCTTTTGGGATTCTCTTCTCTCTCTTCATCCTCTGTCACTTGTGCCCACTCTCTATAAAGAAGAAATTAATTATATATTTAAAAACATTTCCGAGAAATATTTTGTTATGAGATCATTAAGTACTGTGGTCAAGGTATTATTTTTGAGATGTTATATGGTAATGCTATAAGGTACAGAACAGGTACTTTATTGAAGTAGCACAGAGATTGGACCTGTGGGCAGAAAAAACTCTATTTCGGTTCTAGAATGCTTATATATATGTTCATGGGGGGAGATAGATACCCAGAGTATTCAATCACAAAATTTCTTTAA
>NW_021878696.1:0-729 GCF_006229205.1 Suricata suricatta
TCCCCCAACCCCAGGCAGGTGCCCGCCCACCCCAACACACACATACACGATTAGACAAAATCCTACTCATTCTTCAGGATTTGGCCCAGACTCGGTTGAATTCTAAGCGGGCAAAAGATCCCCTCCCTAGGTCCTCAAAAAATCCTGTGATGATCTCTAGGCTAAACCTAACATATATCGAAACCAACTGTTTAAGCATTTGTTTCTTCCTCTAGATGACGAGCGCCTGGAAAACGGCGATTTTATCCCTAGTACCCAGCACACGGTCTGGCACTTGTGTGTTCAGGTGATGCTGCGGGTTGAACTGACCAGCGGGTTAAAGGGGTACAGGAACAATGGGCAGGATCCTTCCCAGAGAGAGGGAAGGAAGAAGTCAGAGGCAATCACACCCCCACATTAGGAGTGACTCAGGCCCCTGGAGGGAACTAGGAAAGAGTAAGCCCGTCTGGGGAGATGAGGAAATGGGGAAGAGGCCTCCCCCAACCCCTTCCTTCAGTAAAAACACAAGATTGCCCTTCTCTGTTTCGCAGAGGAGCCTTACCTTCAGGGTCTCCCCTCAATGGAGCCCCCCCCCCCCGCAGCTCATCACCCCATCAGATCTAGGGCTATGGGGGAGGGAAGATGCCTGCCTCCCTCCCAGACTCCTTCTCCTTCAGGGACCAAATCTCTCTCCCAGAATCCCTCCCCAGCCAACCCTCCAGAACATCTGGCCCACAGCTGGAGTTTTTC
>NW_021878697.1:0-729 GCF_006229205.1 Suricata suricatta
AGGCGCCGAGCAGGCCGCCGTGCGGGTCCCGCGGCCGGAAGCGCTTCCTCCAGGACGGCGCGCGCCGGAACACCTTGTCCTCGCCCTGCGGGGAACACGCGGAGACCCTCACTCTCTGCCTCAAGGCAGCTTCGAGGGCGACCACTCCCGTCCCACTGGAAGGCGGGGGGCAAGGTCACCTCCTCTTTCTGACCCTGTCTTTCCGTCGCTAAAATGAACGGGCCCAAGGAGAGAACCCCCAGGAGCCAGGGGATTCAGAGTCCTTGACTCCAGGTCGGGTGGGGCCCCCATTCCGGCACCATCCTACAGTTGAACTGTTTCCCTGCCCACCCCTGTCATCTCACACTGGGCTGGGGATGCCCACTGGCCTGTCAAATTCTAGGCTTCATCCCATGGTAAGCGGGCACCGAGCAGCCCCCACCCAACGCCTCCTGCCTTCACTCTGGCTGCAGCCCAGGGTGTGCTGGAAACGCACCAGGGGGCCAAGAGTCAGAGGAGATCTGCCTACCGCTTTACTAACTATGTGTCCGTGGGCAAGTTAAGTGACCTGAGCTTCCGTTTTTGTATCCACAAAATAGGAGGAACATTATCTGCCCTTTCTCTTTCTCAGGCCGCCTATCCCTAATAGGATCAAGTGAGAGCACTCTGAGACAGAGATGGGCCAGGTGGATGGCCGATCAGAGGCAGGCTTCTCCAAAGGAGGTGGTAGGCCATCTGCCAGCCGAGTCT
>NW_021878698.1:0-729 GCF_006229205.1 Suricata suricatta
AGCTTCCCAGGTTCCTTCACACCAGCCTGACTTCCTGCTTTGCCCAGCTCCTTCCCTGGGGCAGCTCACCATCCTCTGCTCCTGGTGCTGGGGAGATGGGCCAACAGGTGAGTGTGAATCCTGAGACCCAAAGGGCAGATAGAGGCAGTGAAGGAGGACCCCCTCCTGGGCTTCACCTGCCTCTTTCTTTTTTTTTTTTTTAATGTTTATTTTTGAGAGAGGGAAAGACAAGCACGAGCAGGGGAGGGGTAGAGAGAGGAGGAGACACAGAAAACCCAAAGCAGTTTCCAGGCTGCAAGCTGTCAGCACAGAGCCCGACACGGGGCTTGAACCCACGAACTGCGAGATCATGACCTGAACCAAAGTCGGATGCTTCACTGACTGAGCCACCCAGGCGCCCCAAGCTGCCTCTTTCTTAAAGTAGCTTAAATTCAATGCACTTTGCACTGTGAGAACTAATGTTTTTCAATGTGTGTTTTTAATTTTTATTTTTAGATAATTGTCGGTTCACATGCTGTTGTGAGATACAATATGCAGACACTTCCCACTTTCCCTCAGTGGTAGTGCCTCGCAAACCTGTAACACAGTGTCACAGCCCAAACCTGGCATTGATGTCACCAGCGACCTTACTTCGATCTTACCAGTTCCATGGGCACTCATTTGCCCATGTCTCTCTGTGTATTTAGTTTGACATAAATTCTCGCCTGTCAGTTCATGTGACCACTACCA
>NW_021878699.1:0-729 GCF_006229205.1 Suricata suricatta
CAAGAGCAATTGGTGGTGAATAGGGAATGTACTCTACCTGGCAGCACTTCCCCACGGCACCAGCCCCCCCCCCCCCGCCGCCACAGACAGCCACACACAGCATGACCCCCACCCCAAGCACACAGGAAAAAACCTCAGCATTGCCTCAAGGCCCCCCTTGGAGGACTTTACATCTATTCTATTTCATTCCTTCAGAGAAACACAAAGCACCAAGCCCTGTCTTGCTTCACAGTTTTCCTGAACCCCTTTAGCTTGGACCTGATGTGGTGAGCCAGGAATTCAATTTGTGACACATCCATTTGGCATTTTGAAGGGAATTTTACAATGACACACTTGAAAAACCCATGTATAAAAGGTTGCTTTGTGGGGATTAAATGATAACATCATCATGAATCTCTAATTAGGTGAAAAGGGGCTGTTCTTATTATTTGGTGTTATGAACTTTTAAATACACTCTGTCTGAAACTTTATGGGAATGCCATCTACATCATGAGCCCTTTTGTGCCAGTCTTATTTTAGAAGGGAAAAATTGTGTGGAAATATATGAGGCATGAAATATCTTTGTCACAGGTGTAACCGCTGCCTATCACCAGGGCTGTGATTTTGGTGAATGACACTTAGACCTCAGACGTGGAGGCAGAGACTGGAGCACAGATAATCCAGGCCACTATCCAGAGTGGAGCCAATTAGGTAACAGCTCAATGAAAACAGAGATCTATAATAAAACTA
>NW_021878700.1:0-729 GCF_006229205.1 Suricata suricatta
TTTTGGTTTCAGGTCGCAGGAGAAAGTGACTGACAGCCTGACTTGCAGCTGCGAGAAAGGTAAGGTCTGCAAGAAAGAAACTAGTTCCTGCGGAAACTCAAACACGTGATCCCATCCCGGCCAAACCTTACCCTGTAGCATTTCCATTTGTAAATTAGATTTTTATTTGACGTAAATACAGCAAAAATCTGTGGCTTCTCTGAATCTCAATTTATTTTTTCTTGAAAACAGAAGGCAGGGTATCTGCCTTGTAAGGTGAATACACTTTAGGACGTGTTTGCTAATTGCTCCGTCTTCTACATGTGGCCTCTCTGGAGTTCATTGAATGCGGTTTGTCTTCAGAAAGTTGCAGGGTAATGACGTGTCATGCAGGAAACACTGCCAATTTTACTCCTATTTATAGGAAAAGTCCCATGAAACAAAGGAAACCATTTTAAAGCTGCTTTAGGATAGTTTTTTGAAGCTCAGTTTAAGATAGTATAATAGAAATGAAAACATGACTTATTTGCAGTTATTTTTTAAATAATAACAATTATCGTACCAGTTTTGGTGGTTAATAATACTATTGATGTAACTCCCTAAAGCCCTTGTGACTTTTTATGTTGTAAAATGAAAGTCACCCCCCACCCCCTGCGCCCAGCTTGAAATATATATTTAAAGACTTGTCCAAAGCCACATAGCCAGTGGCAGAACTGATGGTAAGTGTATATTTCCTGACTTTAGCTCTGT
>NW_021878701.1:0-729 GCF_006229205.1 Suricata suricatta
TTTCGGGTATACAACTTAGTGGTTTGACAAGTATACATTATGATTGATATGTTCATCAAAAATGTAGCTACCATTTGCCCCATTTCATTGCTATTACAGTATGGTTGACTGCATTACTTATGCTGTCTTTTGTTCCTGTGACTTACTCCTTTCATTATAGGAGGCCCTTACCCCTCCACTCATTTTGCCCAGCTCTGTGCCTCCCCCACCTCACTCCACTCCCCTCTGGCAGCCATCAGTTCTCTATTCATAAGTCAGATTCTGCTTTTTGGCTTTCATTTCATTTATTTTTTTAGATTCCACTAATGACTGGAATAATATAGTATTTGTTTTTCTCTGACTCATTTCACTTAGTTTAATACCCTCTAGGTCCATCCACATTGTCTCAAAAGGCATGATCTCATTTCTTTTCATGTCTGCTTAATATTCTATCGTACCACTTCTTCCTTATGTGAATACACTTGGGTTGCTTTCATATCTTGGCTATTGTAAATAATGTTGTAATAAACATAAGGGTACATATATCACTTCAAATTCGTGTGTTTGTACCCCTTGGGTAAATACCCAGGAATGGAATTATTAGATCATATGGTATTTCTATTTTTAATTTTTTGAGGAACCTCCATACTGTTTTCCACAGTGGCTGAATCAATTCACCATTCCTACCAACAGTGCATGAAGGTTCTTTCTCCACATCCCCGCCAACACTCCTTATTTGTAACTTTGATT
>NW_021878702.1:0-729 GCF_006229205.1 Suricata suricatta
AAATTAAATTGTTTTAATTAAAGTCAGATTAACCTATGTTTAGTTCTTGGAAATCTAGTCTGAGACAAGGCCTGTGGCCTCAGTTATAGAGCTGTGGATATGTTAGTAAGACCTGATCATGGTAATAAGTGCTGCTGACCCATAAATGCCTGAATTCTGTAAAGGCACCTTGCATGGTGCTGTAGTATTAGTGAGAAAGCTCTGAAGCTTAGGCAGAAAAAGGTATTGTGTGTAAATAATAGCAGGAGTCATTAAAAAGTTAATATTAACATCAATAGCCTTTTGCCAAGAAATTTCTAGAGGAAAATTAAAAGTGAAAGATGTCATCCTGAACAAGTTATGTGTTTGCTGCTCTAGGTAGTATCTTTAGAAGAAGATTGCCTATACTTTGAAATAATGTCAGTGAGCCTGCATCTGAGAGGCAGGAAGGAAAGAGTTGCTATAATGTATATATTTTACTTAACCAACCCAACAATACTCAGCGATGAAATGAAGAAAGCAAAATGTCGGGTTGAATTTAAAAGTGCTTATAGGAAAGTACTGAAGTTTCATTTTTTGTTTTGGTTTTGTTTTCCTGACTCAGATGCTGGTCTTATCATTGCCCTCCCAACTGCAGTGTGATCCGGAAATTGGATGGTGGTTTAACAGTGAGCTCTATGGCAACCTTAAACTCCAGTAATACCCTGTCCTCCACATTCTATCTCTCAGGTATCCCTGGCTACGAGGAAT
>NW_021878703.1:0-1533 GCF_006229205.1 Suricata suricatta
GGTATCTCATTATGCATATGTTCATGTTTGTGTTTCCCAGGTCTCTGAGACCCTGCTCACATTTCCTAATCCTTTTGTATCTTCTTCCGCAGAGTAGATAATCTCAATTGGTCTACCTTCAGGGTTACTTACTCTGTCTTCTGTGTTGCTGCTGTTGAACCTCTCTGGTGAATTTTTCATTTCAGTTATCCTTTACAACTCAAGAATTGCTTTCGATTATTCACTCTTCCTATATCTATATTAATATTCTCTATTTGGTGATGCATTATTCTCATACTTTAGTTCTTTAGACTCAGAGTATCCTTTAGTTTTTAAAGTATATCTCAAATAACTGATTTAAAGTCTTTGTCTAGTAAGTAAAGTGTCTCATCTTCCTGTGGGACCATTTCTAGTGATTACTGTTTTCTTGTGTGTGAACCATACTTTTGTGTTTCTTTGCATATCATCTAATTTTTTTTTATAAAGGCTGGACATTTAATGTGTCAACTATGGAAATCAAATTCTCATTCCTTCCAGTATTAACGGTTTTCCTTGTTTTATTTAGTGACTTTTCCAAACTCATTTTGTATAGTTTATATTTATTATGTGTTACTGAAGTGTTTCCTGTCTGTTACCTTAGTGGTCAGCTAATGATTGCATGGAGATTTCATTGAAGCCTGGAAACTAAATCTCAAAGAGGTTGGAACAACAGATCTTTAGGACTCAGCCAGTTGGGTTACAAGTAACTCTTTCCTTGGCCTTGCCTTTCCTTCCTGTGCTGAACCTCAAGGTCATCCCAAGGAGAGCGCTCAGGGTCTTCCCAGGTCTTTCCTGGGCATGTACATGGCACTGTGCTGGGATGTAGCCTTCTAGATTCCCAGGAGTATGTCAGAGCTATTCAAAGGGAGAATGGATATTTCATCCTCCCACTTTTCTTGGTGGCTTTTGATTAGACTGTTGTTTGCTCCACCACCTCAAGCAGCTGAAATCTTATATAATTGCCTCTATTTATTTTCTTTAAATACCCCTGGGGAAAAGGCTTTTTGCATTGGATGAGTCCAAGCCAGGTCAGATGCAGTCCTCAGGGAATGAGGTTTAGAGAGAGCTCCACCCTGTTCTCCTCCCCCAGTGGCCCACAGGCTGCTGGAGTCCACCGTGGTGAAGGCTGTGGGTTTTCACTCCCCTGCAGAGCTGGGAGTGAAAGGTGGGCATAGGATTCATTAAAACATCACAGAGCTCACTGCTCCTACCAGGGTTCAGCCAAAGTTTTAAAAATAAATGCTCCTTAGATCTCTGCAAACCTTTTGTTAATTTCCAGAGTGCTGAGACTGTTGATTTTAACAGTTTTTGCCAGTTTCCTTTTGCTTTTGTAGAGAGACTTTTTGAAAGTTCTTACTTGTCATTTTCACTGATGTCACTCTTAATATTTTTCTTTACACTATAATTAGATATACAGTTAAATGTTAGCTGAATTAATAAAGAGTCACTAAAAGCAGAGTGGTTCTTTTTTTACCGGAAACTTTTCTGAACTTTTTAATGCTTGTCCTGTTTTCT
>NW_021878704.1:0-729 GCF_006229205.1 Suricata suricatta
TAGGCGTTTATTTTATAAAAACTACAGGATTCAATTCAGAGTTCCATCTGAACACTTTCTGAAGTCAGAAGACCATGCTCTAAATTAAAAACTATTTTTCCAGTGGCTTATAAATCCTGATTTATTCTAAAATCTGTAAAGACACTTTGTGCTACATAGCATTTCTGTAGTTCAATTCCTTGCTAATTTAATTTCATGCAATTATAACACTCCAGTTGAGTTTATTCTCACCTACATGGACCTAAAAGACCCGGTGAGGTGAGAAGGGGTGTGGCTCCTTTGTCTCAAGCATCTTGTGTATGTGATGGTAAAAATGGCAGACAATACTCACAGCTGACATGATGAGCTCTCCTCCTAGGTTCTGGATCTCAGCTTTAACTTGACTGCAGATCTTCAGTTGGTGAGAGTAAAACTTAATCTGTTCCAGGTAGGCCAACAAATCTTGTTTGCACGATGCATCTGGACACTAAATATGCGAAAAAGATAAGAGAAATAACCAAATAAATAATAAGTATATCAGATTGAATAACTACTGACATTGGCGGTACCTTACCAAGCGGTAACATTAGTGTCATTGAGCCTCATTTCTCAGCACAAGCCCATGTAGTTTCTGATATGCTTCTACCATTAGAAGAGTTTATTCATGTTTCAACCTTAATTACTTCAGCATAGACAAAGGAAATAATAGTAAAGAAATTTTCAGACTTGAAAAGGTACGTTAAATAATTG
>NW_021878705.1:0-729 GCF_006229205.1 Suricata suricatta
TGTTCTCAAATATCAACAAACAAATTATTTTCAGAATAGGTGCATTGTAGACAGGGAGAAAAAAGTATGATGAAAGAGAGACAGAGATAGAAGAGGAAGAGAGAAAAAAAGAGGAGGAGAAAAGAAATGTGTAAGAACTCAATTTTCATATCTGCCAGTGATTGCTATTGATGTCAACTATTTAGAAACAAGCACCTTTTCTATTTTTACCAAGGCTAAAGTTCATAAATAATCTCCCAGGGCCTCAGTTCTCTCACTTTAAAAACCTATGGGTCAGACTCAAATATTATTCAAATGAGCTTTGTGCCAGTTTTCTGCTATAATGGATTTTGTGCAGCAACTATCCTTGCAGAGAAAGAATTGTTAGCACATAAAATGGTATGGTAGAGCTTGACCACAGGATAAATTAGGCCTCTGGTTTAATGTTCCTATGACTTTTTGAGTGTTGTTGTTATGAGTCAGATGTGCTAAAAGGCTCTAATGAATCCAGATTAAACATGTTGCTTTTGAAATGTCAATTGGCAAAATAGTGGAGAGTTACTATTTATCATTTAGATTTAACTGTGTTGTTTCTCTGTAAACTTTGTTTAAAAAATATCTGCATTACTTTTCTTTATTCTTCTGTCAGTACCACCACTAAGTTGATGAGCAATCTCTGTACCTGACAATTAGTAAGTCCCCCAGAATATTACTCAAAAGCCATGAAGGATCATTGATGCCTTTGCCATG
>NW_021878706.1:0-729 GCF_006229205.1 Suricata suricatta
GTTGATTTTCACCATCCTGACAGGTGTGAAATGGTTACTGATTGTTTTGATTTGCATCTACTTTTTTTTTGTTTCAATTTTGAGGACAGCAGCCAGTTTCTATTTAATGATATATTATTTAGCTTTGCTATATAACAGTCTAGGTTTTTAACGACCACAACATTGATTTCTCGTTCATGTTGCAGTCAACAGGCCAGCTGCTTCTACTCCACGTGTCTTGCCATTCTGGCACCCCGGGCTGATGGAAGAGTCCCTATCTGGGAAGTATGTTCATGGCAGAAGGAAAAGCGCATGAACTTACCAACCTTCTGTCCGGACACCTCCACCCACATCCCTTTGCACACCCTGGTCGGTGGAATAGGTACTGCAAGACGCCACATAGCTGCAGGTGAGGCCACGTACTACCCTCTGCTCAGGTGAGTATCTTGTCATGTGTCTGTTGGATGTCTGGATGTCTTCTTTAGAGAAATGTCTCTTCATGTCTTCTGTCCATTTTTTAATTGGATTGTTCATTTTGGGGGTGTTGAGTGTGCTCAATTCTTTATAGATGTTGGATACTATCCTTGTATCAGGTATTGCATATGCTTCTCTCATTCCATTGGTTGTCTTTTTGTTTTGTTAATTGTTTCCTTTGCTATGCAGAAGCTTTTTATTTTGATGTAGTTCCAATAGTTTATTTTTGCTTTAGTTTTCCTTGCCTCAGGAGATCTATCTAGAAAAAAGTTGCTA
>NW_021878707.1:0-729 GCF_006229205.1 Suricata suricatta
AACTATTTTTAACATTTAACATGGGTAAAATAATAAACAATAATAATAAACAACCACAATAATTTTAATCACTAGGAGACTTGTGTTTGAACTTCATCTGTATTCACAAGGCTGGGACCCCAATAACTTTCTTTTCTTTTTTTCTTTTACAAACTTTTTTTTTTTAAACATTTATTTACTGTTTTGAGAGACAGAGAGAGACAGATCATGAGCAGGGGAGGGGCAGAGAAAGAGGGACACACAGACTCCGAAGCAGGTTCCAGGCCCTGAGCTGTCAGCACAGAGCCCGATGCAGGGCTCAAACCCACGAACTGTGAGATCATGACCTGAGCCAAAGTCGGATGCTCAACCGACTGAGCCACCCAGGCGCCCCTCAAACTTTTATTTAAATTCCAGTTAGTTACTATACAGTGTAATATTAGTTTCAGGTGCCCAATAGCTTTCTTTGGCATCTATTGCTGGTGTCATTTCTCCTATATGGATGTGTCAGCCACACATGGCTGAAAGCATGGTTGCTTTCCAATAGCACTTTACAGCCGATCTTCTCTTTCAGTCTCTTAACTGCTATTGCTCCCACAGAGGCTGCACTTTGAACCCCTGCTGACCGTTTGGTGTACAAGGAAGAAAACGAGTCTCCCTTATAGCCTCCATTGCAAATATACATGCGATTTACCAGCAGTTTCACTGGTTTCTTACACTGGTCTTCTGGCATTCTCTTCCTTTTAGCTA